>NC_056750.1:526953539-526988539 GCF_019279795.1 Protopterus annectens | reverse complement strand
TATATAGTTAGGGGAGTTGTGTGGGCACCCCCCACACACTGGGGGCTGTGGGGGGGCGTAGACCCCCACTTAATTTGGTCTTCTGTTGTCTGGTTTTGTTTTACATTATATGGCAAAAGCCAACTAGATGTGGGGCTACACCCCCCCAACTATATATACCAACACTAGGATCGCAATACAGTGGGGAAAAGGACATATACATTTGACCTGCCTTACAGTATTACCTGTCACTGAAATGAGTATTAGGTGAATAACTGTTAGGTGACATGAACCTTAGGTGATTTTGTCTCAGTGAAATGGGTGTCAGTGAAATGGTCTTTCAGTGAAGTGATACAAATCTGTATATATATATATATATATATATATATATATATATATATATATATATACACAGATATAGATATAAAAATAAATGTCCCTACTGTTAAATGACTATGCTGTATATGTTTGGTAAAACATCACATATATCTGCAGCCCAGATGGCTTACTGGTAAATATATGTGGTTATGGTGTGCAGGGTCCTAGGTTACACATTTATAAGGACTGATAATGTATGTGCTGGCCAGAACAAGGGCTGTTATATACACAGTGATTAAGGCACCCGTAAGCACTTGTCAGTGGGTGCAAAATGGACAGGCATGTATGATGTGACATTTGTGCTGGTAACAGATTGCCCTGTTTGTGTTGAGGAGAAAGTGGGATGTTAGGGAAGGATAGTAGGTATATATGTGGAGTTAGGTTGGTTTGGAGGACAGACATGACAGACAAGACAGCATACAGGGGTGGTATATGACACATGTGGAGGTAAACACCTTGGAGAGGGAGGGGTGTTTGGAAATAGGAAATCCCATTACAGGCCAATGGTAATAGTGGGGCTGAGGTCCCCCCAAATAGGCAGTCACCACTGTACCTTCATGGCCTTGAAGGTGGCTGTGCTGGGGGCTGAGCAGTAGGGGCAGGCTGAACATCTGCTTGTGTCACGAGGACCTCACGGTTGTGTTGCTGATCACACAATTCTCTGCAGAGCTCCATATGCACCAGACCCTGGACCTGACATCAGGTTACAGGATCCTGTCAGTGTGCACTCCCTGGGGGGGACACAGACCTCATCCCCTGAGCTGGTTCCACCTGAAAGGTAGTGCAGGACTAGCAGATGATGAGGTCCCATGTTGGGTCCCAGATGTGCTGCAGTCTGGAACCATGACCAGATGAGTTGGAAGATGTGGTTCTGCTGGGAACAGCCTTCCCAAATGTGATATTGAGTTGGAGTGTTACAACATATGTCATCAGTAATAGCCAACATAATCCAGGATTAGCTATAACAGCATGTATACATGTTCCCAGTAACCCAAAACACAAGATGTGTAACAGTTGCATAGCAAAAAGAACACATGCATATATGGAACACCAGTGGCCATTACAATGGCATGCAGGTGACATTGTTAGCAACAGGCCACCAATGATACTGTTTAAACATGGAACATGAATAACAACAAGTTTCAGCATTTGTTGCACAATAGGATATATGTCCCAACAGAAGGTTTGGTGTAAACATACCCAGTGATGTCCAATAATCAATGCTAGGTGCTGAAATGGTTCCTCCAAAGGCACACACAAGCGAAGCAAAAAACAGAAAAATCCTGGAAGAACACTGCTGGATGCTTCAAGTAGTAAAAATAAGAACTTTTAATAAAAGCTGGTACAAAACAGATAAGCGCTTTCGGGTTGGTAGCCCTTCATCAGATGAATAACAGACATCAAAACTCACAATTTAAACAAAACATCTTCCAATCAGCATCTAGTAAAAAACCCGCCTATTTTTCAGGGTGAGTTTCACTGGGATGACATCATTAAGACCCGGCCCCCTGTGGGCCATTAGCTGTATAATCCATCTAGACTCAATTAATTCAGTTAATTGTTTGATGTCTCCACCCCTTCTACCCAAACTAACATTAACTATAGCCCTAAAGCTAAAATTGTGTGTGGGATTATCTTGAATATGTCTGAAGAGGGCATTGTGCTGATCACTGTTCCTAATGGCAGATAAATGCTGTAGGATCCTGACCTTAAACATATTGTTGGTTTTGCCCACATAAAAACAAGGGCAAGAACCACAATTGGCCAGATAAACAATGTCCTTTGTTCTACATGTAGCCCTGGCTTTTAAAGAAAAGATTCTACCTGAGACAGGATGCAGAAAAGTAGTGTCCTTATTGATAAAGGCGCAGGCCTTACAGGTACCACAAGGTACAGTGCCTGCTAGTGACTTAAAACTCAGTTTTTTGGAATGATACTCTCCACATAACAGATCTTTTAAGCTCTTGTTCTTCCTGTATGCAATACAAGGGCTAGATCCTACTAACCCCCTAATCCTATCATCACTTACTAGAATGTTCCAGTTCTTTTTAACAATCTCACCTACATCATTAATGTTACTACTATATGTGAACATTACTTTAGGTTTAAGAATATTGGTGCCATTCTTAGAAGTTACATTATGTTCATCTATGGGACAATGCATCCAAGGTCTACACACATGTTTCCTCTTGTGTTTACTACCTTCAACAACCTTGTTCACCATATCTCCCCTATAACCTCTTTCTTCAAATTAACCGCTCAATTTGCTCATTTCCCCTTCGAATCAGGAATCCTCAGTACATACTCTTGAGATCCTGCCTAGTTGTCCTTCCACAATGTTGGGGAATGTATACCGTGGATGCATGCTATCAAATGAAAGGAGAGTATTCTTCCAACACTCCTTCCTATATATACCAGTGGAAAAACCTGTTTCAGTTTGTTCTATGGTGACATCCAAAAAATCTAACTGAGTATAGGAGGTACTTTTAGTAAATCTAAAAAACGTGGTGGTGGAATGTAGGAAAGATATAAACTCATCCAAGTGAGCTGGCTCCCCCTCCCACAAAATGGGAAAATCAATATATTTTCAACAACACAATATGGCTACCGTCCATCAAGCTATATAAGAGGTTTGTGGACGATGTGTTTATTTTGTGGGAGGGGGAGCCAGCTCACTTGGATGAGTTTATATCTTTCCTACATTCCACCACCACGTTTTTTAGAATTACTAAAAGTACCTCCTATACTCAGTTAGATTTTTTGGATGTCACCATAGAACAAACTGAAACAGGTTTTTCCACTGGTATATAGGAAGGAGTGTTGGAAGAATCTCCTTTCATTGATAGCTTGCATCCGTTATATACATTCCCCAACTTTGTGGAAGGACAACTAGGCAGGATCTCAAGAGTATGTACTGAGGATTCCTGTTTCAAAGGGGAAATGAGCAAATTGAGAGGTTACTGAAGAAAGAGGTTATAGGGGAGATATGGTGAACAGGTTGTTGAAGGTAGTAAACACAGAGGAAACATGTGTGTACCTGGATGCATTGTCCCATAGATGAACATAATGTAACTTCTAAGAATGGCACCAATATTAAACCTAAAGTAATGTTCATATAGTAACATTAATGATATAGGTGAGATTGTTAAAAGAACTGGAACATTCTAGTAAGTGATGATAGGATTAGGGTTTAGTAGGATCTAGCCCTTGTATTGCATACAGGAAGAACAAGAGCTTAAAAGATCTGTTATGTGGAGAGTATCATTCCAAAACTGAGTTTTAAGTCACAAGCAGGCACTGTACTGTGGTACCTGTAAGGCCTGCGCTATCAATAAGGACACTACTTTTCTGCATCCTGTCTCAGGTAGAATCTTTTCTTTAAAAGCCAGGGCTACATGTAGAACAAAGGACATTATTTATCTGGCCAATTGTGGTTCTTGCCCTTGTTTTTATGTGGGCAAACCAACAATATGTTTAAGGTCAGATCCTACAGCATTTATCTGCCATTAGGAACAGTGATCAGCACAATGCCCTCTTCAGACATATTCAAGATAATCCCACACACAATTTTAGCTTTAGGGCTAGTTAATGTTAGTTTGGGTAGAAGGGTGGAGACATCAAACAATTAACTGAATTAATTGAGTCTAGATGGATTATACAGCTGATGGCCCACAGGGGGCCGGGTCTTAATGATGTCATCCCAGTGAAACCCACCCTGAAAAATAGGCGGTTTTTTTACTAGATGCTGATTGGAAGATGTTTTGTTTAAATTGTGAGTTTTGATGTCTGTTATTCATCTGATGAAGGGCTACCAACCCAAAAGCGCTTATCTGTTTTGTACCAGCTTTTATTAAAAGTTCTGATTTTTACTACTTGAAGCATCCAGCGGTGTTCTTCCAGGATTTTTCTGTTTTTTTGATACCCAGTGATGTGTGTGTTCAGATTAGTTATGCAGATATGATGGGGGTGAGAGAGAGAGATGTCAATTAACAAGTACAATAACCTTGCAGTATGATGTCCTCAGACCTTTTCACCTGTTTATGCCTTACAGATACCATGTTGAGAGAGAGATTGCCAGCCTACACCATTGAGGAAACCAACATCATTGTTCAGTACCTGGTGCAGCACCATGCAACCCTCTTTGCCCAGACATCCAAAGATATGCAGACGAGGACTGCCCTGTGGAATGAGCTTGTCAACAGTGAAAATGATGTTGGCCTGCATAACTGCAGTTATGAGCAGGTACGACATCATTGTACTGACCTCATCTGCCATGTCCGTCAGCATGCTGCTGCAGTCAGAAGGGACCAGCAAGCCACAACGGGGGGTCATGCCATCCAGCCCCCACTGACTCATGTGGAGGAGCTCCTCACCATCCTTAGTGCACCCACACACCGGCAAAGTCAACCAGCTGAAGAGAGGATTGTGGAGGTGGGTGCCACCCACACAATGGACCAGGAGCATCCAGATAAGGCCCCAGTGCACATTATTGACAAACACATTACAGTCATAGACACATCTGACAGACCTGGGTTTATCAGTACAAACTACCTTGTCAGTAAATCCATTCTGTTACAGATACCTTGCACACAGCACAGGCATCATTGGGCTGGATAGTGTACTCAGTTACATGTATGGTTGATGGTGACAGTGGTCCTCGTACAGTGGACCTTGGAACATGTACTGGGGGTACCATGATGTCACAACAGTATACCCAAAACCCACACCATACATTGGATATTTTGCTCACTGATATCCATGATAATACTCTGAGATACTCATAATCACACATTGACCAGGACTGCAATACAAACCCTTGTCTATACAAGGATATGCATTTATTGCACATGCCACAGGGATAGTAGGGTGATGGTTTGTCATGGCTCTCCAAATGTCAGGAACATTACTATGCTCTATAGTGTATGGCCAGTTGTATTGTATTTGGACAATGTAGCCTCAGAATGATGTATCCTACAAATATACACACTTGAACACATACACACACTTGGCAGGACTCAGACAGTAACCCATGGCTATCTAGCCATTTGTACAACAGTGCTGTGCTGTTACTGCAAGCTCCTGGTAGCTGCGACAAGGTACATTTAATATGCAGTACAGCAGCAGCCATTTCTAACTATGGCAATGGAGGTGCAGTGTGTGGGAAGGTCCTAGGGGTATTATCAACTGCAGGTTTACAAACACACAGACACTGTTATTATCAGCAATGCACACTAACACATATGTCAGTACTGGGGTCTATAGGTGCAGGTTTTCCTAGGTGTGTACCAGGATATTGTCAATGGACAGATGAGAAGAGTAGAGGATGTGGGTACAGTGTTATCATGCCACCTGACATTTGTCAGCAGGCCATCTGTCAACTGATGCCACATGACTGATTCCTCAGGATAACAGTTAAATGCAACATCCAATCATCTGGTTGTCTCTTGCAGAGGGCCAGTGAGGTGCAGCAACTGACCTGTATGCAACATATATTACATAACATGCCCAGTGTCTGGGTTGGAGATCTGTAGTCAAGCATGTTCTGTTGATTGTGCTACTCTTGTTGAGGAATCCATGGCATGTGGTGCATACAGGGTGTGGTTTCATAATTGTGGCATTCGTAACACAGCTGGGCAGACATGTCAGTGTCAGTCCATCATAGATTGCCTGTGAACAGCCCAGATGGATACCTGACATCTGCACACCTGTACAGAGGACAAACAGACATCAGCTAGACAACAGGTTATGCATTACGATTACTGTTTTGACAGATATACATCTGACACTGATAGGTATGCCATTACTACACGACAGCAGCCCTCAGTGACATATCCTATACGCATAATAGTCTACAGTTACTATCCACATATCAGATCAGTATCCAGTAGCAAGTACTTGACAAAACACAGCTCACACACTGGGAACACAATAGTCAGTACTCAGAGTCCAGCTTTGCATGCAGGGGTGCATGGTTCCAGTACTACAATCTGCAATTCACTCTTACTTGGGAAAGCACTGTCGACAGTAGTAATTTAATGATGTGACTGCATATAGCCTGGGATACTACCCATGTATGAAACACATACAAAAGGAAGAGATTGTTTTCCCAGCCATATATGCTCAGATGTCCCAGGCAGTATACTCACACCGCTTGCTACTGTAATGACAGCACATAGAAGTGTGTCATGTACATTAAATGAAATACACATTAATGATGTCATTACCCTGCTATTTTATCAGACTGGAATGTGATCACTGCTTACCAAGGCTAAGCTGTACTTAACAGGTGTAACCATTGCTTAAATGTAAATGCTAAGCTGATTTGTGCACTGGTAAGAGAAGCTTACACAGTGTAAGCACCTATTCATTTAACCATATGTTAGCAGCACTTACCGTTGCACTAACCCACACAAACATGCTTAAAGCTGCTCAAAACTGCCTTAACCACTCTGTATCTAACAGCCCTTGTTCTGCCTGGCAACAAAATAAACAGCCCTTGCAGGTCCTGAACCCAGGACCCTGTACACTACAATTACAGCAGTTAATCACTTGGCCATCACAGATGTGATGGTGGTTGTTGCTTTTTCAAATATATCTATCAGTAAACATACTGAATAGTATTGAAGAACTGCTTTGACTTCTACAATTGTGTACTACTTGTAAGTGATATTACTGTTTAATCAAGTATGTTGTTATATCTAAATATACACATAACAGATAACTGTGGTGTGATACATCTGGGAAGGTATATACAACAGTCATGTCTACAAATAAGAAGGACATGGATATATATATATATATATATATATATATATATATATATATATATATATATATATATGTGTGTGTGTGTGTGTGTGTGTGTGTGTGTCTGTGTGTGTGTGTGTTTATATATATATATATATATATATATATATATATATATATATATATATTTATTTATTTATTTATTTATTTATTTATAAAACATATGCCCATAACAAGTACTGGAGTCATACCGCAACATCAATAGTCACAACCTCTTACTGCAAGGGGATGTCATGTAAGTGTTGCAGGTATAAATTTGGAATGTTGCTACAGTAACAGGGGTTGTGTTAACAGACATGTGTGGGAAGTCACTTCTGATACTGACAAGTACGCCATCAGTTACTGACAGACATCATAAGATCATCATAGTGAAGTACCACACTAATCACAATAATGATCCTGTAGAATACAGCAGAGACATGACCAATAAATATGAATAGTCTGACACAATCTGATCAGTGCAGAGGTATACAATGACCTCCTTAGTGCAAGATATGTGCACCAAGATTGATAAAGTGGATGCTGACAGCCATGTAAATGGGGGTATCACAAAAATACTGGAATAGATAAGCTCACACAGTTGATACATTCACACACTCCTGTCATCCTAACACATATTAACCAGAGGAGTAGAAGTCCTAAACCCACATTCTACACACTACTTAGTGACATACATCTGTACACCATCCCACTGCTTTTTTGGACATACACAACAGTTATGGTGGGCAGCCAACAGTTGGACAAATATTTGGACATAACATCACACTAGGTAAATACACTGAGCTGCTAGGCATGTCAGAAAGCACTGTGTAAACTACAGGCAGACTGCCACAACACTGACCCAAGTGTCCTATGGGGGTATACACATGTACCTGAAAATATAGCAGTCATTGCAGGCAGGTAACAGCATGGAGTAGCAGACACCAGTGTGAAAGTGCATACCCAGGACCAATCCGAACACAGTCACATTAAGGTATGCCTGAGTAATATTACAGTATACAGGAAAAAAGTTAAGATAGCAACATCTAAATAAATAACATTTATTGCCTTTTACTCACATTTTGATATATTCATATATATATATATATATATATATATATATATATATATATATATATATTTTTTTTTTTTTTAACAAACACATTTTTCACCTACATATTTTACATATATATATATATACATATATATATATATATATATATATATATATATATATATATATATTACACTTTTACATATTTATTCAATATTTAACTTATTTAATATATATTTATATGCATTTATTTTTTACATATAAAAAAGAGTGCACATTTGATATTGGTGTAGTGACCTAAGCAATACTTCTTTAATTAGACAGGAAGTCATCCAGAACTATGTATAGTTTGTTTTTATTGAGTACAGAACATATACTTTTTAGAAGTATGTTATTATATAAAAATGTTCTAGTAGTGGTCTTTTACTATGCATATATATAAGAAGTTAAGAATTCTATTTACAGTTCACTATTAGCTTGATAGCAATAGAGTGGCAGGCAGGTGCTTTTTAGAATGTGTATTTTATATTTATGAGATGAAGTATTTAAATGTTATTAATATTCATGAGTTGATTCACCAATCAATGTTACAGGAAGTCTATATAGGAAGTGATTTCAAAATTACCAACTGTCTGATGAAGTTTAACATATGGTTTAAACGAAAGCGCTAACCTGATTTTTTATTTTCAGCAAATAAATGATTTTATGTGACAATTCATCCTTCTAGGTTTGTTCCTTAACCTAGTTTGCTGCCAGTGGAGTCTGTGAACTGCTTTTGTTTCAGTTCTGAGTTTACACTGTGTTTTTTGCATTTTTTGAGTATGGCTTCTGGTAGTTCAATTAATTTTTTTTTGGCTGGCCTTCCACCTGGATAAGGTCAACAGGAATCAATGGAAAAAAGCATAGGCAATCTAACTGCCTTAATTCTGCAGCTTTCCCAAAGGGTTGATGGATTATATCAGCGTTTTAGTGAGCAGTGTGCTTCAGGAGCTCCTACTACCATCAGACCACTGGGAGGAGCTGCTCTTTTAGTTACAGACATTTCTAATACTCCACTCGGCCTAGCTACTACAGAACAACATTATTCACTAGAGAAAAGTGATTTTCCTAACAGAAGTGATAGCCAGAGAAAGTTGTAAATAATCCAGCAGGGAGACAAAATACTAACCACAATGCTGGAGGGGTTGGTTTTACTTCCAGGCATGAAGTTCCTTGTCTTAATGACTGGTTGGATGCTTCTTTTTCATTCTCGGAAGACCACAGGCAAGCTGCAACTGCCACTGATGGTAAGCTAAACGAATATGATCAAAAGTTAATGAAATGTAAAAAGCTCCAACTAGAAAATGCATATCTTAGAGAATGTATCAAATTGAAATTATTCTAAAAGGCCTAAGGCTATGGAAGTATCCACAGGCTTAGTCCCTGACTCGTCTATACATAGTGACTTGCTTAAATTGTTTGATAGATTTGGGTTTGAGTTGCTGGAGTTGTTGAGAAGATATAATGATCAAGAAATCAATACTCTGAGCAATGCTTTGACTTTACTGGATAAAAGCATATGAGATGATGTTTCATATGAGAACTTGAAATATGAATATCTATGTATTTTTAACAGCATTGACCACTACATAGACAGCCTTAAGAAAGGAAAGAATTATAAACTAAATAGAGATCTGAATGACTATGCTACCGGGTTGGCATACCCAAAACCACCTGGTTCTCAGTTCAAAAGGAAAAATTTCAAATTTGTTCAAAAAAAACATCCTTTTGACAATTTAAGACAAGGCACTGAGTGTGCATTGGATATTGACTCTGATGGTGGCAGTGAACCTCTAAATTTTGACTCAGAATATGCATGAAGATCTGAGAGACTTAGAAATAAATATGACTCTCAGCCAAGGCAGGGTGCACAATGTGGTTACCAAGAGATGTTTTTTCAGGGGGCCATGCCCAAGAGGAAGAACTGGAGGACATAAGATGGGTATTGGACTTGCACCCCAGTGAGATTTGTCTCCCTTATTTTCATCAAGAGGGAAAAACTCAGTTTCAAGAACTTACAAATAATGACTACACCATTCTTTTTAACAATGAGAAGGATTTTAAAGTGTATAACTACTCAGATGTGAATATTGACATGGAAATTGCAAATTTATTAGCTAGAAGCATTACTTTCATGCCGAATAGATCTTTTGATTTCACTATTACTGTCATAGATATGAAATTGTTTTTGAGGAAGTTGAATTTTTCTCTTTTATACCATGACAACTTGCACAGAGTCAGTGATAATCTATGGAATATAAGCTCAATCCATTACCCCCCCCCACCACGAGCTTGTCTCGTATGAGAAACTATGTGAATTAGACAGTAAGAGCTTGTAGAAACACAGAAATGGACATCTCATGAATAATTTGAAAGAAAGTGAGTGAGCCATTCTAGAATCACTGCAAAGAGAGAAAATAAGGGTCATGAAGCCTGACAAGTGGGTGGGAGGGGGCAGGTGGTAATCATGGATGTAGACATGTACCAGAAAAAGATGCAGGTGATCTTGGATGCAGACACATACAAAAAAGTTTCATTAAATGAATTGAATGGTGCATATAGGACGATTCACTCACATCTGAGCGACATTTTCATGGAAAGGAGAATTGACATTCACCTCTACAATTATTTAAATATTATTACACCTAGAGTACCTGTGTTCTTTGGCATCCTGAAAATCTACAAGGGCCTCTCTAACCCTCCCATGAGACCTCTTGTTGATGGTAGGGATTCCATCACTTCATCCTGTGCACAATATTTAGATTATGAACTAAAGAAAATTATAGAGAAGGAACAACAGATATGCAAGGATTTGTGGAGCTTTTTAGCACACATTAATGAAATTCCGTATGATGCCAATGACACTCTAGTAACTATTGATGTTAAAGATCTTTATATCGTCATCCCACAAGACACTGGCTTGGAGTGGGTGAACGAGATGCTGTTAGAGCACAAAGTAGCTCAAGACAGTATCACTTTAATTTTAGAACTCTTAGAATTGGTTCTCAGTAACAACTTTATCTCTTTTGACAACAACTACTACCTGTAGAGTAGAGGGGTGGCCATGGGGTCACCATGTGGTAGAGCTTTTGCCAATATCGTAATGGCGTATTGGGAGAAAAAGTTTGTGTTCCAGTCTAGGTATTACTCAAAAGTCAGATTATATCTCCGGTTGCAAGATGATATATGTGTAATATGGAAAGGTACAAACAGTGAATTGGAGAATTTTTTGAAAAACATTAATGAAACCAGCACCTTCCTTTAATTTACATGGAAATATAGCACTCATCTATTGACTATCTGGATGTTTCTTTATGTAAAGATCATGTTAACAACAGGGTTGTGACTACAATTTTTAGGAAGGAAACCTATTCTAATTCCTTCCTTCATTTCGGTAGCTCACATCCTTTTCACCAAAAGAGGTCGGTCGTTAAGGGGCAACTGGTTCGAGCAGCCCGGATGACTACCACTTTTGAGGATTTTTTAGATGAGTGCAATTTCTTAAGTTCCATGTTTCTTAGAAGGGCATACCCAGGCCAACTTGTTGATGACTTAGTAGAAGAAGTTAAAACAAAGAGACTGAATGGCCATTTCAAACCAATATTGGACAAGCAGCATACAATTTTAGAACTGACTGATTCCCACAGAGAGGTAGGTGCTGGTGAGACTAACCTCCAGAACATTTGTCCAAGTGGAACAAAAGAGGTTTCATCGGACTTCTCTAAGGCACTTGTTATTACTTATAGCAAGGAAGCTCATGCCTTAAGATACATCTTTGAGAAAAATTGGCCTATATTGCTAGAAGATTCTTCCATGAGACAACACGTGAGATAAACCCACGATTATATATAGGAAAGGGATCACCCCCCACATATCTTGGTTATATAGTCTCTTTTGGAAACAGTTATTTATTCCACTTGTAAGTATCACTGTGTATAGTTTAAAATGTTTATAATATGTGGGGGGCTGTGCCCCCCACACCCCCTTACTTTATATACTAACTTCAGGGTTGCACTACAGTGGGGAAAAGGCCACTTATAACTTTCAATGAAATGAGTTTCAAAGAAATGAGTTTTCAGTGAAGCGAGCTCAGTGAAGTAGTCCTAGTAATTTCATTTTCAGTCGAGTTTTCATTCAACCATAGTAGACCCATATATATATATATATATATATATATATATATATATATATATATATATATATATATATATATATATATATATATATATATATATATATATATATATATATATATATATATATATATATATATATATATATATATATTTTAACAAAAACATTTTTCACCTACATATTTTTACATATATATGATATGATTTATACATATATATATTTTACACTTTTACATATTTATTCAATATTTAACTTATTTAATATATATTTATATGCATTTATTTTTTACATATAAAAAAGAGTGCACGTTTGATATTGGTGTAGTGACCTAAGCAATACTTCTTTAATTAGACAGGAAGTCATCCAGAACTATGTATAGTTTTTTTTTTTTTGAGTATAGAACATATACTTTTTAGAAGTATGTTATTATATAAAAATGTTCTAGTAGTGGTCTTTTACTGTGCATATATATAAGAAGTTAAGAATTCTATTTACAGTTCACTATTAGCTTGATAGCAATAGAGTGGCAGGCAGGTGCTTTTTAGAATGTGTATTTTATATTTATGAGATGCAATATTTAAATGTTATTAATATTCATGAGTTGATTCACCAATCAGTGTTACAGGAAGTCTATATAGGAAGTGATTTCAAAATTACCAACTCTCTGATGAAGTTTAACATATGGTTTAAATGAAAGCGCTAACCTGATTTTTTATTTTCAGCAAATAAAGGATTTTATGTGACAATTCAACCTTCTAGGTTTGTTCCTTAATCTAGTTTGCTGCCAGTGGAGTCTGTGAACTGCTTTTATTTCACTTCTAATATTACAGTATATGTATTACTGGAACTTCCCCTCTGGCTACTGTGAGTTTTTCCTGGCCGTAGCGTCTCTTTCTTCTTACAATCTTCATACCTTCTAACTCTGCTCTTGACTAAAGGACCATCCCTGAATGAAGACTAAGGACAACAGGCAAATAACGCCAGCCTCCTCAATTAAGAAGTAAAGCTACTTGCTGTCCTATACCAGAGTCCTGTACCTTGGGAAGCAATAAACTTCATACCTTCTAACTCTGCTCTTGACTAAAGGACCATCCCTGAATGAAGACTAAGAACAACAGGCAAATAACTCCAGCCTCCTCAATTAAGAAGTAAAGCTACTTGCTGTCCTGTACCAGAGCCCTGTACCTTTAGAAGCAATAAACTTCATACCTTCTAACTCTGCTCTTGACTAAAGGACCATCCCTGAATGAAGACTAAGGACAACAGGCAAATAACTCCAGCCTCCTCAATTAAGAAGTAAAGCTACTTGCTGTCCTGTACCAGAGCCCTGTACCTTGGGAAGCAATAAACTTCATACCTTCTAACTCTGCTCTTGACTAAAGGACCATCCCTGAAGGACAACAGGCAAATAACGCCAGCCTCCTCAATTAAGAAGTAAAGCTACTTGCTGTCCTATACCAGAGCCCTGTACCTTGGGAAGCAAAAAACTTCATACCTTCTAACTCTGCTCTTGACTAAAGGACCATCCCTGAATGAAGACTAGGACAACAGGCAAATAACTCCAGCCTCCTCAATTAAGAAGTAAAGCTACTTGTTGTCCTATACCAGAGCCCTGTACCTTGGGAAGCAATAAAGTACGTGTTTCCCCAAACAAATGAGTAAACCTGATACTTTCTCAAATTTGTTTTGTTATTTTTCCTATATGTATTAAAAGTTCTGCTACCTAGCCAGGTTACCCAGCAGCCGTACCCCTTCCTAACCCTGCATTTCTCGTTATCTTGCCTTTGCTAACCTTTTCTTTAACTGCAAAGTGCCCCTTCCTCTCTTGATAAAATAGCTAACTCTGTTCTCAGTCTCTCCCTCACCCTTGAATAACTCCTACACTCTTCTCTTTTCCTTCCAGGCCAGCTCTCTCCACTAGTCCTGCCTTATATCCTCACCCTTCTCTGTCCCCCTGCTACATCTCCCAAGTATAGCTCGGCTGTACAAGACTGCCTACATACCTCTTAGTCTACTTGCTGCACTCCTCAACTTCTGCCCTTTTGCTTCCCCTCTTCTCCACCACCTCAGATAATTTTAACCAACACTCACCTTTACTTCCAGTAAGGTGAATTGCAGTAGCCTGCTGCTCACTGATTGTTCTCTCAGACTCTCTCATCCTTCCTGTCTGAACCCGCTCCATTCACCCTGAGGGCTCACTCCTCTCCCCTACCCTGCCCCCAAATCTCACCCGCCCCTAGCACTCCTACATTTATTCCTCAATCTCTCCACCCCCTTGTTCCAATTAACCAATTAGCTCTTCTCCCCGCCTTACAACTACACTTAATCCACCCAGTCTAAATTACCCAACTTCTGCCTCTCCTTTCCACTCCTCCTACCCAATCTCCTCAATCTCCTCTCATACATTTCCTCTATCACCTCTCTCTCAATACTCCTACTTCCCAAACATCTTACTACTTCATCCCTGCCTCCTTCATACAACTTCAGATAAACTACTTCTCTCCATACTTTTAATACTCACCTCTAACATACTCTTTACTTCAACTGACACTCCCTTCTCTCCCACTTTATACAACCATGGATTTCTCAATCCTCCAACAACTTAAAGTTCCCTGCTCCCTCCTTGTCTTTCTGATTCCTTTATCCTATATCAGCTCTTACTCTTCCTTTGCTTATGCAATTCCCCCAACAAAAATAACTTCCCCCTCAAACTCCCTTCACCATAACTCTTTCTCTCACTTCCATTCTATCTCTTCTTTTCTTATCCCACCCAATCAACTTTATCTGTTCCACTACAAAATTCTATCCACTACTGCTACTACATTTACACACAAATTAACCTTATATCCAACTGAACCCTCTATCTCTATACCAAAATTTCTCAAGTCTTTCCTACTCAATATTATATTTTTAGCCAGAGATATCCACCCCAATCCTGGCCCCATTCTCTTTGACAACAATAATCACCCAACACCTTCTCCCCCACCCCCAAACATATTAAAAATCTTCACCCTGAACTCCCAAAGTCTCAATAACAAAGTCCACCTCTTCCAGGCCTGGTTAACCCACAACCAACCAGACATCTTAGCCATTTCAGAGGCTTGGCTTAAACCCCATATTTCTGATTCAGAAATACTTCCACCTGGATACCATATTATTAGAAATGACCGACCTATAAAAAAAGGTGGAGGCTCTGCCATAGTTTACTCTAAATCACTAACTGTAATTCCCCTCCAAATTCCAGTTCCTCAATTTGAAAATACTGAACTTACAGCTGGACTACTGAAACTAAATATACACAAAAATATCTGTATTATTGCCCTATATATCTCCCCTGGAAATAATATCCCCATCCTTGAAGACATTCTCCAATGGGCTTCTACTAAAGTTAACTACGAAACATACATCTTAGGTGATGTAAATATCGACTGGAATAAAATTAACTCTCTCTCCCCCTCCCTTGCCATCAACCTTTATAACTTCACCCAAACAATCCAGCATATAACTAGACCCAACAAAACTAATCCCCCAGCTTCATCTATTGACTGGATCCTAGTCTCCAATCCAAACAAAATCACTAATTCTGGAACAATTCCAGACACCATTAGTGACCACCTGCCAGCCTTCATTCATCACACTACCAACTCTTCCCCTCATCAACATCAATACATCCTAACTCGTAATCTTAGTAACTTCAACCCTACAACCTTCTCAAACCTATTTAAACAAATGAACTGGCAAGACCTTAGACCTCTCCCTCTTGATGCTGCTATCAACTACTTCAACTCTGTTTTCTTAGATTCACTTAACTCTTTCGCCCCTATCAGAAATAAAAGGGTAAAAATAAATACCACTCCTTGGTTATCTAAACTTACTAAACAAATTATGCATCAAAGGGATAAACTATGGAAACTGTTCCAAAACAACAAACTGCCCAACACCTTGCTCCAATATAAGCAACTACGTAACCAAGTAAAACAACAAATTACCAAGGACAAAAAATCCTATTACTCCAACCTCCAATCTAACAATAACAACAACCCCAAAAAATTCTGGAACTCAATAAACTCTCTCCTTAATCCCGGTTCCAAAAATAATCCCAGTCCTGACCCAAATAAATCTGACCAAGAATTATGCTCAGAATTTAACTCTTTCTTCTTACAAACAATATCTGACCTAACTAAGACCTTCCCTACCAATATCCCTTCGGTTCCCCTTCATTCTCCTTCCAATTCATCCGATAACCCTCCCCTTAGATTTGAGCTCAAACCAGTCTCTACTAACTTCATAAAAAAACTTCTATCTAAACTTAAACCCTGCTCTAATGCCCCTGACAATATTCCCTCCTCCTTTCTAAAATGTGCTGCAGATGGGATAGCACTCCCGATCAACATCATTATTAACAGATCTATTAACGAATCTTACGTCCCCAAATTATGGCACACAGCTTATATCCTTCCACTGCACAAAGGAGGCAAGAACACCAACATCTCAAACTTTCGCCCCATTGCTCTACTCTCACCTTCCTCTAAAATCTTAGAAAAGTGTATCCACTCCCAACTTATGCCTTTTCTAACCCAAAACCATCTTCTAACACCTACCCAACATGGCTTTCATTCTGGTCATAGCACTACTACTGCTCTATTATCCTACCTAGAAACTATCAATCAATCCTGAGACTCAGGTCACCTGGTCTCTACTGTCTTGCTTGATCTCTCTAAAGCCTTCGACACTGTTTCCCATAATCATCTTCTCCTTCAACTATCAAACCTGCATCTATCTCCTAATTCTCTATCCTGGTTCTCTAGCTACTTATCTGATAGGTCTCAGGCAGTCAAATGGAAAAACTCCATCTCCTCCTTTCTACCCACCCCAACAGGTGTACCACAGGGATCCATCCTGGGACCCATGCTCTTTAATATTTTTATTAATAACTTTCATTCTGCTATCCCCGATGCCAAAATTATTCAATACGCAGACGATTCAACCATAGTCTGCTCTGCCACAAACAGCTCTGAACTGCTTCTCAAAACCCAAGCTGCCTTCTCAACCACTGAAAACTGGATGCATAAAAACCACCTCCCTTAATGCTAAAAACCAAAATTCTCCTCTTCTCCCCTAGAAAATCTTACTCCTTCAATAAAGATACTTTCAAAGTCCTTAGCAACTCTAAATCCACTATTGAAGTTGTTCCCTCTGCAAAACTCCTCGGTGTTACAGTTGACGAATTCCTAAAGTTCGACATACACATTCAACAAAATATTTAAAAAAAACATCAAAAACTAGGCATGCTATATAGGAATAATCGCTTTCTCTCTCTCACCACAAGGCACACTCTGGCCACTACCTACCTTTTGCCCTCTTTACTTTATGGAGCCCCTCTCTTAACCAACTTGTCATACTCCAGCACCTCCAAACTAGAAAGCTGCTATAACAAAATTTCTAAATTTGTGTCAAACTGTAAAAACTCCACCCATCATTGCCTTTCCCTTCAATCCCTAAATTGGCTAGAACTACCAAACTACCTAACCTATCTGCAGCTCACAACAGCACACAAACTTATATTTCAGCCATCTAACTGTCCTGCTCTAGCTAATATCCTTCCTCCCTACACCCCTAAGAGATCTCTCAGATCTGAACATCAAAATCTGATTGCTATCTACAAACCTAAAAGTCCTGCTGGCCAACTTCTCCTCTCTTTCACTATTGGTAAGGCTTGGAACTCTCTCCCTTCCTCTCTAAGAACAATATCAAGCACTGAAAATGTCAAAACTCTGTTTTTCAAACATCTGTCCACTAAGTGGAAAGGCACCTGCTTTCACCCTACCTAAAACTATTCAAAAACTCACAAATATCCTACCTAGAGTGTAAAAAGGTGAGGCTGTCCTTTAGTCCACCCCAACTAAAAACTATCCAAGTACATATTCATACCACATGGAGTGCTCCATTGCACTCAAAATGTCCCAAAGACTTATCTTCATACCGCTTCATGTAAATATTGTAAATAGATTTCTTAACTCTCTTCTCTATGTGCTTATATAATGCATTTTCTCAAACTACTCTATAAGAATACCTTTACAAATGTATAACCTTCTAAGAATGTGCTCATGTGCTCAAATAATGCTTTGTCTTAAATTACCCTATAAGAACAGCTTATGATTGTATAACCTTTTAGAATAACCTTAGTGAAGTAGTATTTGACTTTGTTGCAATAATGAATGTTTCTATTGTACAAACTGATCACCTCAATGTATCATTCATATTTTATATTTCTGTATTTTGTATTTGTAAATCTGGAGCTTTTCTCCCCGGGCCTCCACTGAAAACGGGTCTCAGGGCCCAGTGGACTTCCCCGGTAATCAAACTGGAAATAAATAAACAAATAACCTGAACATTACCTGGTGTAACAGGATTTGTTGTGTAAACTCTCTTCTGAGGGATATGAAGTCAGTAACTCACATGGATGTCAGCATGTACTGACTGCAATCATCAGAGTATGCTACTGCATATCTACAGATAGAAAATGTGTGAGTAACAAAACACATCTAAGACTCCAAACTCTGGACAGTATGCAGATAGCCCTACAGGTGAAAGTTTCCTTAACCACATAACGCTGTCATGCCCGACTTCAAATCATGTAGAACAGCCATATCCACACAAACCCTGTTAAACCAACATTACTTAAAATGTAGGACAGCAATACTTACATTCTGTCCCCATGTCTGGAACTCCCCCCTCCTGTTTGTTGGCCTGTCTCCACAGTGTATGTTGTAAGAGGTATATCCAAATACCCTCTGTGATGCTGTTTGTCAAACACCCACATGAAGTCCTGCTCACAGTGAAGGAAAAGGGCCAACAGCCACATGAAGTGCTTAGTTATAAGAGTGTGTTTCCATGCAATTGGCTATAGGAATGATACCACAGCTGTTTCACATTCAATTACCTAGTGGGGGACTGAAATTCATGCACAGGTCATCAGCTGATCATGAGCATCATTTACAAAACTTAAGTTGCTGCCTAAGCAAAGCAGGTGTACTTTTCCACATCCACCAGAGAGGGAGTGAGAGAGACAGACAGAGACAAAGTAAGAAAGGAAGGTAGTAGGGGAGTAAGAGCCAAGCATGTTTGTGTATGATCTATGGGGGAAGAGTGGTATCTGGGCATTATGACGGTTGCCTATATTGTGTATTAATCCATACTGTCACATGGTAATTGGCTATATAAATTTATAGCTGAGGATTATCGACAACAATCTCTACAATGTTTGGAAAATGTTGGCCTTATAATGTTGACAATGGGACATGTAGCTCCTCAATATAATGATGTGGCAAAACCCACACTGCAGTGGACCCTATTATTACACTATCACCACAACACCCACACAGTGCACTGATAACGCACACTTACCAGTATGGAGTTTTAAACCCCTACCTGATTATGTATTGCTGTTAAATTGTTATACAGTTATTGCATGTTCAAAAAGCTTACATGTTAGAGAGCTGTCCAAAGGTATCTTTGAAGGTGAGTGACATCAGCAACAGTGATAAAGGAGGGATAAGGGAAGTGTAGTATATGTGACTGTCCACAAACGCAGGTGTTAAGGAAGATACAACCACACTCTCTCAGGGAATCACACACATTATCAAAGTTGGCAGGGTCAGGATTAGAACTCCTATGTAACTAGTTTGTTACACTACAATATTGCATAGTTATCACATGCACCACAGATCTTATCAGGCTGATATATGTCCAAAGGGTTATTTCAAGGTGACTGACATCAGCAGCCTTGCTAAAGTAGGGCAATGGGAGGTGTAGTGTCTATGAATGGCCTCATAATCTTTGATCCCTACACATACAGACTTCCACAGTTGCCATGTCTCAGATTAGAACTCCTACCTAAATAATACATCACACTACACAGTTATTGCACACACCACAGAGCTTAGAGGACTGAATCCTGTCCAAGGAGGTATTTTGGGTTCCTATTCCATGATCGAAGTTCTGAAACTTCGAACACAACAAGATCGAACCTGTCTGTACAAAGTTTCAAAACTTCGAACACGGGAAAAAATATAAAAGATGCAACAGTAAACTAACTGTTGCAAGCAGGGGGGCAAGCCCCCCTACACCCCCACTATAGTGAGGTCTCAGAGTTGGTATATTTAAAGAGCAGGGGGTATTGGGGGGCTTGCCCCCTGCTTGCAACAGTTAGTTTACTGTTGCATCTTTTATTTTTTTTGTGTTCGAACTTCAGCAATTCGATTATATGGTTTTGACCATATAGGGTTTGAACTTGTTGAAGTTCAATAACGTAATAGGAACCCGGTATTTCAAGGTGACTGACATCAGCAGGCTTGCTAAAGTAAGGCAATGGGAGGTATAGTGACTGTGAATGGCCTCAAAACCATTGATCCCTACAGACACAAACACACACAGAGCTTCACAGTTGCCATGTCTGGAATTAAAACTCCTACCTAACTAGTACATCACACTATAGCATTACACAGTCATTGCACACACCACAGAGTGTATAAGGATGACCCTTGTTCAAATGAGTATTTCAAGGTGACTGACATCAGCAGGCTAGCTAAACTAGGGTAATGGGGAGTGCAGTGTGTGTGAATGGGCCATAAACCATTCCTTTGGAAACACACAGATGACACTCAGTCACACACAACTTTAAATTTGACAGGACTGTGTATATGACTGCTAGATGAAAAATGACTTTTACTGCCATGTTATACAGCTATCACAAGCACCACAGATACTATAGTGCTGAGGACTACCAGAAGGAAATGTCTACAGTGATAGACATTGGCACATCATGTGATATTGGCCAATTGGATGTGTGGTGGTTGGGACAGGCCTCAAGATGGGAAGCTCTTTGTCACTGTCTGTCTGTCTCTTCCCCACATTTCTGTTTGTGCATGTTTGACCTATTATAGTGCGTTGTCCTTGGATATATGTGTGTATCCCTATCTGATGTGTGTGCAAAGCATGACTGGTGTGCAATGTGGTGTGTGTGCACAGACATCTGTGACTGACAAATATGTATAGTCCACTGTTGTTGTCAGACATGGGCTGAGCATGCCCAGTATGACCCTTCTGTATTTTGTTGTCAGACATGAGCTTCATTTCTCTAAGTGTGGGAGCATGCCCAGTATGACCTTCTGTACTGAATGTGTGAATCCATTCCAGGTAAGTTGTACTCCAGTGCAGGGATTTGTGTTCTACACCTACAGCTAGCAACTTGTTTCTGCAGGATATATGTAGATAGGTTGATAACAGTATGGGGTCACAAAGGGCAAAGGATAGTGGGATAATGTAACTAATTGTGTCTGTGCTGCTTATGCTACATGGTTTTGGTGTTAACAGAGATATTCAGACATATGTCCTGTTTTACACTGTGATGTATTATGCCATTAACTACTGACAGATACACTTATTTGCTCACAGTAATTTCCTGGGGAATACAAGATGAATGAATCTGTGTCCAGTATTGTGGTCTGCAGCCTACATATTCTTGCACACTCATGCCATTCTGGGAGGGGGGGGCAGCAGACACTTGCTGATGGGTCTGTGTAAATGGTCCAGCACCTTGGTACTGTGGTGGCTGAGGATCCCATGCTTGTACATCTATCAACGTGATAGAATGGCCATATCCTGCTGTGGCCATACCTCTCAGCTGTAGAGATTCAAACAGTTTACCCAGAGGCAAGGCTCATATATCTGGTCATTTCCCCTTCACATTGTGGTTTATGAGCAGGTTTGCAGCCACCCATTCCTGGGTTTGCAGGCAGGGATAGTATGGGCACACATCAGAGTTTCAGACTTCACACACTCCATGGTGTCCATGCTTCTACCCCCCTCCATTATTCTATCCTCTCCCTAACATAATGCAAGCGATATCTGGTGAAGTATCCCTATAGTTATCACTTCATCCCAGCAGTATTTAGGGGTTATTCCACAGTTCATGCAGTAGGACATGGTCGACATGCTACTGGGATTTGTCGACATGGCCTTGCATTTGTGTTCTGTGGACTGTGTTATGTCGTTATTTGGGACTCTGTGAGATAACATACATTAGCAGTATGGGTGAGACACAGGCCTGAGGACTGTAGGGCATTTGGTAGTGATGCAGGCCATCTGTAGCAGGCCAGTGCATTATGTCACTCCTACAGTCCCAGCCACTAGATTCCCCTGGGGTGACAGGGTAGGTTTGGAAGGTAATAGTTTTTGTCCTTATTAATCCATTGATGTGGATGCTGGCAGGGTGCTGCTTACAGCTAGGGACACACCTGCATGGGACACCTCTTCAGCATGCTGTGTTCTGTGGGTATTACCATACAGAGGTGGGGGTCATATTGTACTCATTCCCAACAGCAGGGATATGACCTGTGTTGAACTTGTGGCTGATGGTGGGGTGAGCTGAGTGCATGTGCACTATTAAAGCTTTTTTCAGCTGACACAGATATACGTGAGGAATTCTTCTTATGCAGGCTTGTGCAGGGACATCAGTGGTTTCTCAGTACTTCATAACTGTGCCTTTTGTGGTCTGCCAGTGTTTGGCGTGACTACATCAGTATTCCATACTACACAGACAACTAATGTGCTGCTAACCTGCATGTACAATTCCAAAGGTGTGTTCATTTGACAGTAACATTTTATACACTCTCTGTCTATGGTACCTCCACCTGTGTACTGTGTGTATGTCTGGGCCCATATTCATGCCATGCCCATCTTTCAGATGGTGACAGATATTACATCTGAACAATTAGCATTTATACTGCTGGGTTGGGTCTTGCTGGGATGCATTGTGTTTAGCAGTTGTCAGAACTTGGCCCTGTCATCAACAGTACTGGCCATAGGCCACAGGGACACAACCCTCCATGCCTACATGCTGACCACTTCCACACAATACACAACACACAACACACAACAACCTAACACACAGAGCTCTGCATATTGTACATGTGCAGCAATGATACAAAAATCACTGAACCCACAGACATTGCCAACATACTGGCAGACAGGTTCAGTGCAAACTTCACTCCCCTCTCCCCCCCAAAAGGAGAGATAACTATCCCAGCGGAGTGTAGCCTCCCAGACATCTCTAATGCGCAGGTGAAAGCTTCTCTCTCTAAAGCTAAAAACACAGCATCTATGGGACCGGATGGTGTCCCCGGCTGTGTGCTACATGAACTCAATGAGGAACTAAACCCGCATATAAGGCAGCTGTTTAATCTTAGCCTTACCACAGGATACGTGCCCAAGGAGTGGCGTACGGCAACTGTGGTCCCACTCCACAAAGGCGGTACCTCTACGGACCCTGGAAATTACCGCCCCATAAGCTTAACAAGCCTGGTCTGCAAAGCTATGGAGAGGATCATAATGGAACTCATAAACAAAGACATAAGGGACTTGCAGACATTGGACCCGACCCAGTTTGGCTTTGTCAAGGGCAGATCATGCCTTTTGAACTTGGTCGACTTCTTCGAAACAGTCAGCAAGGCCATTGATGAGGGAAAGGCAGTCCATACAGCCTACCTTGACCTTGCAAAAGCTTTCAACACAATACCCCACTCGGGTATTATAGAGAAACTTACCAGCTTAAATGTAAACCCATATGTCACAAGATGGGTTGCAAACTGGCTAAAGGACAGAACCCACAGGATTAGAGTTGCTGGCGCCATGTCAGACTCCAAGCCAGTCACAAGTGGGGTCCCACAGGGCTCAGTCCTTGGTCCCCTGTTGTTCAGCATCTACTTCTCAGAAGTACAGGCAAACATAGGAGGACTATGGCTGACAAAGTTTGCAGATGACTGCAAACTGGGTGCCATAGTGGAAAGTACATCGGACACAGATATCCTTCAGAGGGGTCTCACGGAAACTGATAACTGGTGCCAGAGCCATGGCCTGAAGTTAAATGCCAAAAAATGTATTCGGGAAAAACAAGGTAACCCCAAGCTACCATATAGGTGGCAATCCATTAAGCACAGAAGAGGTTATCTGGGACCTGGGGACCCAGGTTGACAGTGGCCTTTCTTTTGACACTCACATTGCTAAAGTGGTTAGAAAGACCTTCTACATTGCCCACCTGATCATGAAGGGATTCACATCCAGATCAAGTGAGGTCATTGTTCCCCTGTACTCTTCACTTATCAGACCAATGATCGAGTACAATGCCCCATTCAGGATGTATCTCACCCGACACCTGCAGCAATTGGAGAGACCCCAAAAGTTCCTCACCAAAAGGATAAAGGGACTCCAGAATCTGTCATATGCTGCCAGACTGAAGAAACTCCAGCTCTATTCAGTCGCATACTGCCTGCTCAGAGGTGACCTGTGCCTGACATACAAGGCCATGTCCAACCCGGAATTAATGGACATGCTGCACCTCAAAAAATCCAAATCTACCAGATCCACTAAAGCAAGCGACTTAAACCTTAGCACGGATATAAGTAGGACATGCTGGAGGGATAGATTTGTCACCCAGAGACTCCCTATGCTGTGGAATAAAATCCCAGTCCATGTGAGGCAGAGCACCTCGCTGGCTCTGTTCAAGAGTAATC
Organism: Protopterus annectens; assembly: GCF_019279795.1. Taxonomy (NCBI): domain Eukaryota; kingdom Metazoa; phylum Chordata; order Ceratodontiformes; family Protopteridae; genus Protopterus; species Protopterus annectens. The sequence goes on along the minus strand of NC_056750.1, from coordinate 526,963,597 downwards.
TTGACCGGTGGATGGGAGATCATAGGTTTACCCCGGGAATCATCTCTGTGTCACTGCTGGACAGAGGCACAACAAACTAATGGGCACAGTATTTTTTAACATAAGGGGTGGCGTAAGCCACAAAACTTTGGGCTAGGCTTATAAATGCCTTAGGGCAGATAGCCTAGTATAAACCTATGAACCTATGAACCTATGAATCTATCTTGCTAATTTGGCCAGCTCAGATAATCTGTGCTCCACTGTTATTATACCCACACGTACATGTTACTACATTTCTATGTAGGATTGTGGGGGAGCACACCTGACAACGGTAAACATTTGCTATGACTGTAATGTTATTTCAGGTACTCTGTTGGCTTCCATTTAATTCTGTATTCTGACCTATCATGCAGACTAGAGGCATATCAGTGGAGTACAGATCTTAGGTTTTATTGACCTACATTTCAGTTTCAGACTTCTTTCCCTTCAGAACTAACATCCCACTGCCTGATCTGTTGTAGTCTGTCTGTGTAGGTCTGGAGGGAGGGGGGGTTGTTCTCCATCACCATCAATCAGAGGCTTTAGTACAGCCTTTCTTTGTGTTCATCTACACCTGTCCTGCTGGCTGAGACTGTTGTTGGGTATGTGAGCCTCACTGACATGCATGTGTGTGTCCTATGGACATACATTTGGCCCACAGCATGTCCTGCAGTGGGTTTTGTCACCTTGTCTAGTACTGCCTACTATGCTGACACCAGTATTTGTTATGGATTTCATGCTGCCCATATAGGTGCCTACTATATGCTGCCATCCCATTCAGCCACCCAATTCCCTTGCATGCTCACATCCATACCATAGATACAAGTAGCAGAGCATACTACTCCATTCAGCAACTGATAGGGAGAGTGACTTACCTTGTGGCTGTGCCAGTATTGAGGATGGTGCTGGAGGGCTAACTATGTTGGATGCACACAGTACACTCCCTATACATGGGTAAGCACAGGTAGTGTCATGTTTGGAATCCTTTTTACTGTATGTGCCAATCAGAGAGAGGTGCCATTCTCTGGGTTCCTACCATGTCAGTGTATGTGCTATGCGTTTCCTCTTTGCCAAAGCCTGGGCAAACTGGGCATGCCTCCTTCTGCCTACAGGGACAGGCTCAGTCTGTTCCTCCTCTGACTTAGTCTGTGCCTGTGCTAGTCTAGGCAATGGTGGGGGGCTGTGTGGCCCTGCCCCGTGCTGTTCCTGCTGCAGCCATTTCCACAGGATCATATTGTGTAGCATAGCACATACAATGAAAATTTGGGTACATGTAGCTGGGGAGTACTGCAAGGCTCCACCAAATATGTCCAGGCACTTGAGCCATGACTTGAGCATCCCAAACACACGCTCTATTAGGATTCTGGTTTGTGCATGTGCCTCATTATGGAGTTCTTGTTCGGGTGTGTGTGCATTTCTGATGGGTGTCATCAGCCACTGCTCCAGTGCGTAACCAGCATCCCCCACTTGGTGGCCATATGGGATGTCCCCACTGGCAAATGACTGGTACAACTGTGTCACATGCTGGATGTGGGAGTCATGATAGCTTCCAGGGCTGCTAGCACACACATTCATTATAATGCCCTGGGCATCACACATGACCTGGCAGTTGATGGAGGGGAAGCCCTTGCCCGTGTTGTGGAACTATATGTGCTCACCAGCATGTGCTGACATGGCATCCAGGAACTGGTGGAGTACCATGGATGCTGATGCCTGTGAGATCCCCATGATATCCCCAGTTGGCCTTTGGAAGGTACCTGTGGCTAGTATTCAGAAGCCAACACATACCTTTGTATCCACTGGGATGGGTTCCCCTCTGTTGGTTCTGTGTGTGAGGCGTGGCCGGCACAGCTCAACAATTTGCTGTAGGAGGTCCCTGTCCACCCTATAGCGCTCCATTATCTCCAGCTCATGTAGCCCCTGGTAGGTTACCCTGGGTCTGTACACTCTTCTCCTTCTCCTCACTGTGGGTTGGTTATCAGCATTCTCATCCTCACCACCCCCAGCCTCTTCCACATATTTATTTTTGAGAGCCAAAGCAGCCCCTATCATTTTGTTGCTTTTGTTAGGTAAAATTTTCCCGTCTGTGTACACCGGTGGTGTAGAGTTTGTGGGGAAAAAACAGAGTGAAAGGTGTGCTGGGCTGGGCTGCTGCCTGTGTAATTGGCTGATTCTGATACATTTCACCTGCCAGCTATGCTAGTTCTCCTTGATTACCTTCCTACTGCTGTTTTTCCTTCCCATTGCCTTCCTGTTTAAGTCCCAAGGCACACCGTGCAAACTCAGTGCTCAGATGTGAATGGAGCTGCTATTTTTTTTTGTTTTTTGTTTAAAACCCGGTGAGCGGCATGCACACCTGTTTAGGCAATGTAAACACTGCTAGGCAGCCTCAGACACACCCCCTTCCTTAGCTGTGCTTATCTAAGGGCAACACAGGCCACAGAGATCCAATAAGCTTACAGCATGCATGACACACACCCTTATGAAGTCATCTAGCTCTTAGGCTTACACCATGGTATTACTGCACCTACACAGTTGGGTGCAAGATAGCACTGAGGGGAAATTTGCATAGAATTGACGGCTAATGCATGGTTACAAAACTGACACTCAGCCTTTCCCTTTAGCAACCACTATTCCATGGTCTTGTTGTATTATGCATGCCATTGACTATTATAGCAAAATGATGATTTTGGTTTAAAAGCTTATTTCCAGCTTTTTTATTATTTTCGGGCCGATCCAGTTTGCGCACCGCTGCCCTACGCTTAAACGTCCAAAATTGACCAAAAAAAAAAGTTATGTTTTATCATTTTGAAACTCATTTTCATGTCTATGGCCATATATTTGGCCTTTGGCATGCCTAACCCTTATAATACATGCATTTTTACGAGCTGTCATGCCTCCGTTCTGTGGTTTGCAGAAATGTATTCAGCTACTGGCTGAATACAGTTCTGCAGTCTATACTATTCCTGCACAGGTGCCTGCCTGCTTCCTGGATCACTTATTCACCTCATTTGCATAGTTTTCACCAGCAAATAAGGTAAGTAGTATACAGGGGCTATGTCCATGCAGGAATAGTGCAGTAGTGCCCATGCAAGTCCCGGGAGCTCATTCCTGGATCGCACGTCAGCCATATTGCCTGCAGCAGCTCTTGCACTATTCCTGCATGTGGTACAGAGCTTACTGAATCCTGGGGCATGTCTTTTTTTGGCTCACATTTTGTTGGACAAACTTTATATTTCTTCCTTAGCCTGTTCTGCATCAATATGACTTTTATCTCCCAGAAAAAAATATTCTGAAGACAGATGGATACAACAGCTTGTATCTCACACTTGCCTCTCAACATTCACTGATTGCTGGGATACATTTGCTTCTCTTCTGTGTGGTGTCCCGTGAATAACCATTTTCCACAAACACTGTACTGTATCCACTTTTTAATACTTTGCCCTTCTGACATTATTTTGTCAGGCTCAACTCTTTCCGCTGGTATTATTGCATCTTTACTAATTCAGATTGTGGCTGCTTTCTTATAGCCAGGTTTATAGCATTCACATGATGTGCTATTTTAACTAGCAAATCCTGTTGTGGAATACCAGTCTAGTTGCTGATTTGTGCTTTCATAAAATTAATGCATTTTGCTCATTCCAACTTCTCTAGTACAGCAGAAGACCTAAGGTTTTTCGTGCATGTTCCGTCCTCAACTCTACCATCTTGAAACATCTCTTAACAGTCTTGTATTCAGCCAAACATTTCTTCATTTTAACCTTTGATTTTTGCACTTTTATCATGGAATCATTTTAGAATAGCTGTCTAAAGCTTATTTCATATTTTTCTAGCATTTTTATTTGAGCTGGTATACCCCTCCTATAAATACTTCATTTATTTTAATCAGTTCTGAGGACATTTCATTTGCTTTTTCCTCTAGATTACTGAAAGCCATATCTTGCACCAAACTTGGGTTGCTGAACCACTGCAGGATTCTTCCCAGACAGTGTTTTTTTCTTCACCTTTTCTTCACCAAATGTGAGTACACTCCTGTTGAAATACTGAGAATGAGGACTTTCTTGTCTCTATCAGAGCTAGTGACACCTCCACATGGTTGTACTGTACTTGATACTGGTGCAGAACTTCACCAGGCACTAACAGTATCTTCTGGAGATGTGCCAATTACATGGAGCCCTTCCTCAGTATCAGTAACTGTAAGTCCATTTGGCCCATTAGTAACTAGTCAGGTTATTAAGACTCTGATTTGGCTTATACAGAAATATCAGAGATTCTACCTGCCCAGTCATCTGTACAAGGTATGCTATTTAAATGTTTTGTTTTCAAATGATAATATTCTAACACATGCCTTTCATGAATACTTCTGGTACTGGATCATACTTACTCAGGGTATTGTGCTTTTCTGTATTCACAGGTGATTTTCAATTCAGCACCAGCATTTTGGAACCAACACTGCCTGATGCTGAAGGATCCACAACCTCTGATAATGATGGTGCTGTAAGTGTCAACAGAGTTGGATCCAGCCCTAGGTGACCTAAGCAACTGCCTAGGGCCTGGTGCTAGCTGAAGAGGGCTTTAATTTAAGAAAAAAAAAATTGAAAATTTTTTTTTGTGTATTGCTGCTTTAAGAAATAAACAAACATTCCCTACTTCATTTACATCCTGCTTGAAAAAAAAGTGTTCCTGCTTTACTTAATGTCTTACTTGGCTTTTCAGCTAATGAAACAGGATCAAACACACACACACCCACATCTGGCATGAGATTTTAATTTTCAAAGCAGAATGGGTGGAATTACTTTTTCAAGGTATAAGAGGCAAACATGGCTGCTTACAGTAGAACAAAAATATTTTTGCATTCATAAACACAGCAGAACATGATTTATTGTTCACAGGCAGATGCACCAGTGTTTTCCTTTGAATGTATGAAGACTGGCAAACACACCAGACTAGGATTTATTTTGGTCCCCAATTCTTTGCAGGAATTAGATACACCAGTATTGTACCTTGCAGTGAATGAGATAGTTTCCTTTTTTTTTTTTTTTTAACACCAGAGTAGAAAGATAATCGCAACAGAACAGTATTTTTGTTTCCCATCTGGGTACCCATCTGGGTACAAGTGAAATTTTTTAAAGACTGGGAGAAGTGTGTGTGTGTGTGTGTGTGTGTGTGTGTGTGTGTGTGTGTGTGTGTGTGTGTGTGTGTGTGTGTGTAATGCCCTAGTTAGGAAAGGCAGTTTATGAGTTACTCATGCTCAATTCCTGTACCTTAGCTTTCGAAGTTAGATGCCTTAATCCACCCACTAGTTGTCAGACCTCGTTTGCTAAGTCTTTAAGATAACAGCCAGTCAATTACTGTGTCAGTCATTAGAGATTCACAGTTTTAGTGGTTCACAAAACAGATGGTGATATAAATCCTGTCATGCTGATTTTTAAGAGTTAGAGTATCCTTCTGCTATCTGTCTACAGTTTTGTAGAACATCTCCAGTTTTGCCTCATATTATGCCCTGCACACGAGCAAGTCATTTAACCAGGCAGATTTGGAGCAAATAGAAAGTTGAGCTAGGGTCCCCAATGGTCCCGTGGACAGCAATATTATCTACCTATGAACCAAAGTAGTTATGATGTAAAAGAAGGAAACTGATCACAGTAAACTGATTGTAGTAAACAGGACAATGTCATAAGAACTATGTTTTTTGAATTTGATTTTTAGTTTTCCTAATGTTGACAGTGTGTTTATTATTTAGCTATGAATAAATTGGAATACACTAAGTTAGTATTTTAACTATGAATACATTTTTAATTCTACTTGTTTTTTGCAGACACACATGTGGAATGCACTTTGGGCTACAACAGTTTGTCTAGCACCTAATGCATATGTGTAAGGCTGTGAGCTGTTAAAGACATAGCTGTTTCCTATAGTACATGAATTAATTCACTCAGCCACGTACATCTCAACTGTCCAGATTTTTGAGGAATGCCCAGATTTTTGCCTCATATTTTTGAACTGTTCCTCATAAAATGTGTGATTTTCTGCCAAGTCACTGAGGTTTGTAGTCACTAAATAATGACATACATTTGAGTTTCAGATGTCATATCCTTCAGAAAATGCATGTTAAAAACACATCTTGTTATTCAACCAATATTCTAAGTTTATACGAGCAATATTTAAAACCTGTCCCTATTTTGAGGGCTTTTTCCCACCATTGTGTGAGGCTTTGTACTGATTTCTTGCACTAGGAGGTTGAGATTGAGAGGAATGCAGTCACGCATCATTTGTCTTCTTTGTGACTGCCAAGTAGTACTCCTAAGCTGTTCCAGAAAAGGGCCACACGTTCACTGGGCTACCCCAGGCTGTTAGTAAATGCATTAGACAGTTGTCTTACAAATTTCTGCTCCCTTCACATAGATGCTAATTAGTATTTCACTATATGCTATTTGAGGAAGAATCCCAGCACATATAGTGTAGTTTACTGAGATGCCAGATGCATTTTTCACTAAATGTGAGTTTCAAGGGAAGAGAATACTGTTTTGTTTAGAAAACTGCTGTCAGTGTTTTTTGTTTTTTCTGTAAATTTCAAATAATAAAATGGTATGTACACTGACAGGGTTGAACAATGTTTATGCATGATAATTAGAGAGGTACAGACAAGTGATGGAATATTGGTATGGCTGGTGGGGGTCTGATTCATCACACTATTGTCCACAATCTAGCTCTGTTGACCATACACTGCAATAATACAACACTATTAGCCATTCATTTAGGTCAGACCTGTAATGAGTGGTGTCAGACAAGATAGCTATTCCTGGTGACATGGAAGACAATGGAAGATGAAAAATGAGATGTAGGTGTCCAGCAAGCATGTAAGCCATCCATCCATCCATCCATCCATCCATCCATCCATCCATCCATCCATCCAGCCATCCTCAACCCCTTTTTCTCATTTTGCACATGGGATCGGGGAGTCACTTCAGCAGTGACAATCATCTCAAGCCAAGGTTTACACCACCAGGTGGCTAGTCCTACCTCAGAAGCATGTAAGCTCCCCCTCAAAAAAATATCTAAAGAATGGAATTAATTGATTAATAGGCCTGTATTATGTAATATAGTTTGAACATGCTGCAATTTAGTAATATATTTTGCAGTACCTTCTTTACAGCCTCCAGCACCTGCAACGGGGTTGATATGTGTCAGGTGATATTGCCTGCATTACTTGGAGTGATGATCAAAACTGTCTGAGCTTTAGACTCTATATGTCATTGTCATCTATTACCCTGATACAGTCTTCTCTACAAGATCAATTTTAAAGGATTTCTGCATTTAGTTAAAAACTGGGGGAAGGCATGCCCAAAGGCAGGTAAAGGCTAGGACTGTGATAGTGAGGGTCGGAACTTTGAATGTTGGCAGTATGACTGGTATAGGGAGAGAGCTAGCTGATATGATGGACCAAAGGAAGGTTGGTAAATTGTGTGTGCAAGAGACCAGATGGAAGGGGAGCAAGGCTAGATGTATCGTGGGTGGTTTCAAATTGTTTTATCATGGTGTGGATGGGAGGAGAAATGGTGTAGGCATTATCCTGAAGGAACAGTATGCTAAGAGTGTTTTGGAGGTGAAAAAAGTGTCAGAGTGATGTTTATGAAGCTGGAAATTGATGGTGTAATGATGAATGTTGTTAGTGCATATGCTCCACAAGTTGGGTGTGCGATGGATGAGAAAGAAAAATTTTGGAGTGAGTTGGATGAAGTGGTGATGACTGTACCCAAGGGTGAGAGACTGGTGATTGGAGCAGATTTCAATAGGCATGTTGGTGAAGGGAACAGAGGGGATGAGGAAGTGATGGGTAGGTATGGTGTTAAGCAAAGGAATGCAGAAGGTCATATGGTAGTGGATTTTGTGAAAAGGATGGACATGGCTGTGATGAATATGTTCTTTAACAAGAGGAAAGAGCATAGAGTGACATACAAAAGGGGAGGAGATGCACACAGGTGGATTATATCTTATGTAGAAAGGCCAGTCTGAAGGAGACTGCAGACTGTAAAGTGGTGGCAGGGGAAAGTGTAGTTAGGCAGCATAGGGTGGTGGTTTGTAGGATGACATTGGTGATCAAGAAGAGGAGGATGAGTGTTAGGGCAGCACCAAGGATGAAATGGTGGAAATTGGAAAAAGGTAATTGTGAGGTGATGTTCAGGGAAGAGTTAAGACAGGTACTGGGTGGCAGTGAAGAGTTACCAAATAGCTGGGTAACTACAGCAGAGCTAGTAAGAGAGATGGCTAGAAAGGTGCTTGGTGTGACATCTGGAAAGAGGAAGGAGGACAAGGAGACCTAGTGGTGGAATGAAGAAGTACATTAGAGTATACAGAGAAAGAGGTTGGCGAAGAAGAAGTGGGATTGTCAAAGAGATTAAGAAAGTAGACAAGAGTATAAGGAGATGAGGTGCATGGCAAAGAGAGAGGTGGCGAAGGCTAAGGATAAGGTGTATGAAGAGTTGTATAAAAGGTTGGACACTAAGGAGGGAGAAAAGGACCTGTACCGATTGGCTAGACAGAGGGACCAAGCTAGTAAAGATGTGCAGCAGGTAAGGGTGATAAAGGATAATGAGGGAATCATACTCACAAGCAAGGAGAGTGTATTGAGCAGATGGAAAGAGTACTTTGAGGGATTGATAAGTGAAGAGAATGAGAGGGAGAGAAGGTTGGATGATGTGCAGATAGTGAATCATGAAGTGCAATGGATTAGCAAGGAGGAAGTAAGGATAGCTACGAAGAGGATGAAGACCGGAAAGGCTGTTGGTCCAGATGACATACCTGTGGAAGCATGGAGGTGTTTAGGTGGAATGGCAGTGGAGTTTTTAACTAGATTGTTTAATGAAATCTTGGAAAGTGAGAGGATGCCTGAGGGATGGAGAAAAAGTGTTTTGGTACTGATTTTTAAGAATAAGGGTGATGTGCAGAGCTGTAGTAACTACAGAGGGATTAAACTGATCAGTCACAGCATGAAGTTATGGGAAAGAGTAGTGGAAGCTAGGTTAAGAAGGAAGGTGATGATTAGTGATCAGCAGTATGGTTTCATGCCAGGAAAGAGCACTACAGATGCAATGTTTGCTCTGAGAGTGTTGATGGAGAAGTACAGAGAAGGTCAGAAGGAGTTGCATTGTGTCTTTGTGGATTTAGAGAAAGCATATGACAGGGTCACCTCTCTCCTTGTCAGTGCCTGGCTTAGAGAGGAGTTGTGGTATTGTATGAGGAAGTCAGGAGTGTCAGAGAAGTATGTAAGAGTGGTACAGGATATGTACAAGGGCAGTGTGACAGCGGTGAGGTCTACGGTGGGAGTGACGGATGCATTTAAGGTGGAGGTGGGATTACATCAAGGATCAGCTCTGAGCCCTTTCTTATTTGCAATGGTGATAGACAGGTTGACAGACGAGATCAGACAGGAGTCCCCGTGGACTATGATGTTTGCAGATGACATTGTGATCTGTAGTGAGAGTAGGGAACAGGTGGAGGAGACCCTGAAGAGGTGGAGATATGCTCTATATAGAAGAGGAATGAAAGTCAGCAGGACTAAGACATAATATATGTGTGTGAATGAGAGGGAAGATAGAGGAATGGTAAGAATGCAGGGAGTAGAGGTGGTGAAGGTGGATGAGTTTAAGTACTTGGGATCAACAGTTCAGAGTAATGGTGAGTGTGGAAGAGAGGTGATGAAGAGAGTACAGGCAGGATGGAGTGGGTGGAGAAGAGTGTCAGGAGTGATTTGTGACAGACGAGTACCAGTAAGAGTGAAAGGGAAGGTCTACAAGAGGGTAGTGAGACCAGCTATGTTATATGAGTTGGAGACAGTGGCATTGACAAAAAGGCAGGAGTCAGAGCTTGACATGGCAGAGATGAAGATGTTAAGATTTGCACTGGGTGTGACAAGGATGGACAGGATTAGGAATAAGTATATTAGAGGGTCAGCCCAGGTTGGAAGGTTTGGAGACAAAGCCAGAGAGGCAAGATTATGTTGGTTTGGACATGTGCTGAGGATGGATGCAGAGTATATT
>NC_056750.1:526858539-526948539 GCF_019279795.1 Protopterus annectens | reverse complement strand
ACTCTGTATGTGGCTGCTTGTTACGTAAATTTGCTCACTGCAATATGGCAAAGACATCTGAATCCCAGCTCAAATTACCAAGGATGACCATTATAAGAGTGCAACATTTCAGACATCATATTCATGGGGTCATTCAGGTCTCTCTATTATGTCAAGGCCATAAGTCTAGGAAGAGATAGTAATTATTAAGTTGAAGATGTAACACGTGGTAAACTTCTTAAACCAAATGCATGCAGTTGTAACTAAAGTAAAACAATGAGCACAGATCAGTTTGGGCAGATTTGCCTATTTTTTTCTGTCTTGCATCTCTTTTTTATTTAATGTTTGTATCTAAGGTTAGGAATTTTGATGTCGATGGGAATTTCAAAATGCCAGTGGCCATAAATTAATTGTATATCAGGGATTACATGGAATATGCCTGACTACATCAAACTTGCAATAATTAAATGTTTGTTGGCCCCTAATATCTGTTAAGTGGGTTGTTCTTCAGATGAGATATTTAACTGAGGTCCCCTTTGCTTGAGGTGACAGTAGCTCTGGTGTATATAAAATATACCATGACAACTACTGAAAAGAGTAGGGAAAATTCCCCAATGCCCTGACCAAATTTTCCCTAGTAGTATTAATTCTATCTTGGGTATCCTCTGAAAACAGGCTACTAGCTTAGTGGGACTAACCCAGTCAATAAAGGATAAATAAAAACATTTAAAAAATACAAAAATAATTAAATATTCACTTCAATAATGAGTAGATTTTTTCAAGTGATAAAATATATCAGAGTTTAAGAATATTTTTTTTATCCGGAATACACAGTCTCTAGACCCAGCATAATCTATATAGACCTCCTCTGTATATCCCTGAGGTTTGATTGAGAGGAAAATTGAAGTACTAATGGCTATACCATCTCCAGCCTCTCACACAAGCTAAGATGACCTTCTATGAGTAGGATGTGTTTAAGAATAGGTATGATTTGGAACAGGAAACTACTGACTCTATGTTAAAATCTTCTTACACATCTTGGGGTGTTGGAGCTGATTGTGATGCATTTTATACCATATTATTGAAAGACAATGACTTTTTTTGGTTCTTTGTCTTTCTCAACTTCTTAAGGGAAGAACCGAGGACAAAGCTAAACATTTGATGGAAGTAATGACCCAACAATAGTGATGTATTTTAAATGTTGTTAGCCTCTTACATAAAGAGAATAACAGGTTTGCATAACATGCATTTTCTGAAGGATAAGAAGTCAGAAACTCAAAGTCACTCTGGTGATATAGTCGAATAAACCCCTGACTACTACCCAGCTGGCTTGAGTTCGATTACCAGCTCTGGTGACTGACAGAGTGGAGGGAAGAGATGGACTTACACAACCAAGATGAGATGACACGCATTGACATGCTCCCAAAGTAGAGGCATGGTCCAAAGAGGGAAGTTGCCCTCGAACATAATCAATGAGCATGGAGTGTGCAGAAAGGGAGCAGGCAGGTCATAAAAAAATTCCTGCTGTACAGAAACACAGACAAGACAGGCCCCCAGGACACCTTCAGGATCCACTACCAGCCCACCAAAAATCAAGTAAGTTTGGGGGGGATGGAGAGCAGCTAACAGACCCAGTGTGGACATTGGGTACTGGGGACCAAGAAGTAAAAATTAGGTCACTTGGGACCAAAAAAAATAAATAAATAAGCATCCAGAAACAAACATTTTTCAGTAGCTATATTGGTAATAAGTGTAGCTGTCTATCATTTATCATAAAGCTATATGCATTATGATGATCAAGTCTTTCTGTCTGTTACTGTTTTCATCCACTCCACAATGACTACCCACTTCTCTTCCCACTTAAGCATTTATGACCTTTCTACTACTTGCCATGCACAAGTAGTGGAAAGTCAATGCAGTCCCATATGACATTCAGCTAGGGGTGCCTTTCTGCCATTTATTTACTCATATAAATAAATATACATACACACACACACACACACATATATATATATATATATATATATATATATATATATATATATATATATGTGTGTGTGTGTGTGTGTGTGTGTGTGTGTACACATATACATACATATATAAAATGAAGCAGGACACATTCTTTATTTAAAATATATAAATAGCTAACCGGAGTTCCGCTGTGGCGACCCCCTAACCGGGGAAAGCCAAAAGACAAACAACAACAACAACATAAATAGCTAAAAGGCATAAAGGTGCTCTTAGTCAAGCAGTGCCCTAGGTGGCCATCTAGTTAATCTAGCCAACAGTGGAAAAACAGGATCAATGAAATATAAACAATAATATAAACAGAGGGCAGCAAAGTAACATGGTAGGTATTTATTGATAAGGCCAAGGGGAAACAACCAATAAATTCTGCATTATGTTATGACAAGTGTCAGCACTTTTCACACAATGATTCCTAATATTGTCTGGCATCATACTAATGGATGCATTTCTTCTGCTTGAGGTTGAGGGGAGTGCACAATGGTAGCTGCTGTTTTTAAGTTATTTAAACTTTTTTTTGGGGGGGTGGGGGTGGGCACATTATACACTTCTCTGGTGTTAACAGAAAAAAACTACATGAACTCTGCCAGCACACTCTCAGAATACTGTCACATACTACAAACCTTTCATCCACACCCTTTGCATGACTCTTTTAATGCCCAGATGCTACTGTGAGAACTCAGAGAAAACATTACCCAAAGGGACTTCTGTGAGCCGAGAGCCATCATTGACTATGCTTGTGCACAGCATTTTAAACTGCAGAAGGAAGAGTTATCACCATAAATCAACACTGACATCAGAATGCACTTTGTTTGATGGTTAATGCATAAGTACCTTAGTGGTTAAACTGAGATTTCACAACAAGGTCTGTCTGAAGCAACAGGCAAGATCAAAACAGCACCACTTAAAGTTTTGGATACAGCATGAAGAATGTATCCTGCAAAACATACAAGTTAACAGCAGCAAGATAGCAAATTTTCAAAAAGAAAAAGATGTAATCGGAAAGAATATGAAAATACAGCCATAGTCTGGGTCACTGTTCAAGGTCAGAAAGACAAGGAAAATCTCTGAGGACACGTGGGGAAATGATTAGGTAGCAGTTTACCAGTAGCGGTACATCATCAGTAACTCCTATAACAGTTTCAGATTCAAGGGAAGTAAATGAGGATAAGAAATGGAAATAATCATTTCACTTCTAACTAACATAATTAAGCTTTCTTTCTTAAGTACAATTTATTACAAATCTATACAAGACTGACAAATCATTTAAAGCTATGTCATGTAGTATCATAAAAAACATAAACACAGATTGTATATTTGAGTACCAGGCTATCATAAGTATGATAAATTAATGGTAGATGAAGAAAACAAATGCCAATATTAGAAAGATTCAGTTTAGGAAATGATACCACACCACACTACCATGGTTTCTAATACCCATATGTCTCAACCTGTTAGTACAAGAAATCTCTGCAAATTCTAAAATAATGGGGGGGGGGGGGGGGTTAAAGGCCCAAAAATAGAGACAGATTTTAAATATTACTATTAAAGCCTTAGAAAATTGTGATATTAACAGGATTTGTGTTAGCATGCATATTCTGAAGTATATGAATTCTGAACCTCAAATGTATGTCATTATTTAGTGACTTCAATCCTTAGTAATTTGCCAGAAAATAACAAACCTTATGAGGAACAGACCAAAAATATGAGGCAAAATTCTTGACATTCTGTAAAAATCTGGACAGTTGTATATATATATATATATATATATATATATATATATATATATATATATATATATATATATATATATATATAGATATATAGATATATATATATATATATATATATATATATATATATATATATATATATATATATATATATATATATATATATATATATATATATATATATATATAGATATATATATCGTGGAGCACTGTCATTGACATCTGACAGATCTGGTTCAGCTGATCAAATATCAGCAGATCAAAGTATATCAGCTTTACGAGTGTAAGACTGTGGTACAGTGGGGATTGGGAAATACGTCATTTTCCCCTCTGTAGTGCGATCTCGGAGTTGAATTAGCAGAGGATATACGGTGGCATTCCAGCTGCAAAAAAACATTTTTTTAGGATTAATGTGTTGTTCATGGGTTCATAGGTTCATAAGTAGGTACTAGGCTATCTGCCCGAAGGCATTTATAAGCCTAGCCAGAATGTGTTGGCTTTCGCCACCCCCTTAGATTAGTTCCATGTGCCTCTGTCCAGCAGAGCCACTGATGTGATCCCCGAGGTAAACTTTCTGTTTCCCATCCACTCGTCAAGATTTATTTTGAAGAGTGTTAGCGAGGAGCTCTGCCTAATGTACATTGGGATCTTGTTCCAAAGCATGGGAAGTCTCTGGAACAGGAATCTATCCCTCCAGCACATCCTATTTATTGTTGTGGTGAGGTTTAGATCCCTAGAGTGTGTGGCTCGTTGGGATAAGGTTTTCTTTAGGTGGAGCATGTCCATCAATTCTGGGTTGGACATGGCCTTGTATGTCAGGCAGAGATCACCTCTGAGTAGGCGGTATGCAACCGAGTACAGCTGTAATTTCTTCAGTCGAGCTGCATAGGGCATCTGTTTGAGGTCAGTGATCCTCTTGGTGAGGTACTTCTGTGGTCTTTCCAGCTGTTGCAGGTGTCTTGTAAGTTACATCTCAAATGGGGCATTGTACTCTATGATGGGTCTGATGAGTGATTAGTAGAGGGGCACAATGACCTCTTTTGATCTGGATGCGAACCCTTTTGTGATTAGGTGGGCCACGTAGGATTTTCTAACCACTTTAGCAATGTGATTATCAAAGGCAAGATTACTATCTACTTGGGTCCCTAGATCACTTATTACATCTTCCGTATTTAGGGGACAACCACTTATGTGGTAGTTTGTGGGTGTTTTTTCCAAAGGGGATGACTATGAACTTTTTGGCATTTAGCTTGAGGCCATGATTTTGACACCAGGTATCAGTCTCAGTGAGACCATTTTGGAGGATGTCTGTGTCAGCCAGAGAGTCAATTATAGCCCCTAGTTTGCAGTCGTCTGTGAACTTGGTCAGCCATAGTCCTCCTGTGCTTGCCTGTACCTATGAGAAGTATATGCCGAACAGGAGGGGTCCTAGGACTCAGCCCTGGGGAACTCCACTTGTAACCGATTTAGAGTCAGACTTAGCTCCCGCAACTCTCACCATGTGGATTCTGTCCATGAGCCAGTTGGCAACCCATCTTGTGATGTAGAGGTTTATGTTCAGGCTGGTGAGCTTGTCTATAATACCAGAATGGGGAGTGGTGTTGAAGGCCTTTGTGAGGTCTAGGTAGGCTGTGTGTACCACCTTTCCCTCATCTATAGTCTTGGTAACTGTCTCAAAGAAGTCCACCAGGTTTAGGAGGCATGATCTGCCCTTAACAAAGCCGAACTGGGTAGGAACCAGTGTTTGGAGGTTCCCAATGTTTCTGTTAAAGAGTTCCATGATGATGCACTCCATAGCCTTGCAGACCAAGCTAGTCAGGCTTATAGGGCGATAGTTCCCAGGGTCTGTTGTGGCTCCACCTTTGTGGAGCAGGATAACTGTTGCTGTGCACCACTCTACGGGTACATAGCCTGTGGAGAGGCTGAGTTTGAACAGTGTGTTTAGGTGAGGGGTTAGTCCATCTTTGAGCTCGTGTAGGACGCAGCCTGGGATACCGTCTGGTCCCACTGATGCTGTGTTTTTGGCTTTGGAGAGGGCTGTTTTAACCTGAGTGTCTGTGATTTCAGGGACTCTACATTCTTCTGGTATGGTTATGGGCCCTCTTGGGGGTGAAGTTTGCGCTGAACCTGTCTGCCAGGATGCTGGCAATATCGGTCAGTTCAGTGTATTTTGTGCCATTCTGCACTAACTCTGAGCAGATCTGAGCATTGCTACTTAGATTCTTGACATAGCTAAAGAATGCCTTGTGGTTATATTTGGAGTCCTTGGCAATTTTTCTTTTAAAGCTCACCTTGGATGATTTTACGAGGGATTGTAGTTTCTTGCTGATACTGATCAGGGATGTTTTCCCTTCTTGGGATTTTACTCTTTTCTGTACTAGTTTCCTCCTTCTATTGTATAGCTTGTTTATGGCAGGAGTCCACCAGACTGGTTTCCTTTTCTTGGAGGAGTGAGATTTGGTTTTGCTTGGGATGGCATGATCCATGCATTCTTGTAGGTGCCCGTAGAATGCATTAGTAAAGAATTTTGCAGCTTGGACAGCTTTATCTTTCAGCATGGGGGCTTTGAAACTTTCCACCTCAGTCTTAAGTAACGTGAAGTTTGCTTTTGAAAAGTTTTTCATGGTGGTTTTCTTGTCCGGGGGTGGGGGTGGAATGTGGATATCCGAAGTGATTTGTTTATGGTCAGATCTAACCAGTGAGGGGTTGATCTCCGGTGTGGAACATCGGTCGCCCATGTTGGTGATGACCAGGTCCAATATGTTGTCACCTCTGGTGGGAGTGTTGACCAGTTGAACCAGGGCATTTTAGTTTATAAATTCTAGGAAATGTTGGGCAAGGGAGTTAGTACTTGAGTAGTTCTCCCAGTTAATGTTTGGATAATTGAAATCACCCAATATTAGGGTGTTTGGTAGGACCTTTATGTTTCCCAGTGTTTCCAGAAATGTGGAATGGGGGCCCTGGGACATGGTGGGTGATCTGTAGAAAGCTGCACTTTGAATTGCAGTTTTGCCCACTGTTAGTTGCACGTGGATGATCTTTAAAGCATCGTGTTGTGCCACTAACCTGGAGGTGTGGGTATCCTTGATGAATATGGATACGCCCCCACCTTTTGTATTTCGGTTTGGGTTCTGTGGCCGAAATGTATGGTATGAGTTGCAGCCTGGTAGTGCTGGGGTGCTCTCTGGAGCCTTAAACCAGGTTTCTGTTACTGTACATATATCAATTTTCTCCATACTGAAGAGTGCATGCATTTTGAGGTTCAGACTTCTGGCATTGAGTAGCACTACCCTCAGTTTTTTGTTACTTGTGCTATTTACGGTGGTAGGTTTGTCTTTTGAGCCTTGCCTAAAAAAGGCACTATGGGGGTGGCAAGATCCTTGGCCAGAATTCAAAAGCCTAAGGGTGACAGGTGCAAGCCATCTCTAGCGAAGCAGTGTGGCTTGTCGAGCATGTCATCCCAGGTGGACAAACACTGGATCCCCTTTGAATGACACCAGAAACTTAGCCAGTTGTTGAAATTGAGAATTGTTTCTTTATACCATGGTATCATTCTTGGTAAGGGCAGGATGCTACTCAGGGTCAGGGTCATACCGGCCTGGGCTACGTGATCAGAGAGCTCTTCCATGTCTCTTTTCATGTAGTCCAGAGAGGTATGGCTCAGGTCATTCACACCAACATGGACAATGGCAGAGTTATATTTGTACTTGTTCTGTAGTGACCTGAGTGCTTGTGATATGTGGTGGATCCTGGTGCCCAACAGGCAGCTAACAGTAACCTTCTCTTTATTCAGCCTAGTAAGTGGGACCTCTGTGTGCCTGACTATAGATTCACCTATTACTAGTATGTTGGGTATGTTATTTTGCCTTAAGGACTGTGATTGCATGGCACACTGGTTTTGTGAAGTATGTCTTTCATGGTTTGTGTTGGGGGGTGGAGGTTGCTTGAATGTTTGCTTTGGAGGTCTCTGTTGGTTTTGCAGATTTTTATTTAGAGCCTCAGAGTACGTTTTCATGTATTTATGTGTGTTTTTAGAAAAGTAGGTGTCAGTCATTGTAAGGTCTACTAATTGTTGTTTCAATGGAAGGATATGCTTCCATTTAATATATATCAGTATATATTAGGAGGTTTAAAGCCATGGTGGTACAGCGGTAGCATTGTTGCCTCACAGCAAGAGGTTCTCCTATTCAATTCTCGGCTGGAGTGCCTTCTGTGTGGAGTCTGCATGTCCTCCCCACGGTCGATTGGCCTCCGAAAGACATGCGTGAATGGGCATGCCTTTGTTGAAGGTTGAGTGTCGGGCTGGCAACTCGGCACCATAAAAAAAAAAATTGACTGCCAATAATTAGTGGACCCGAGTTCCGCTGTAGCTACCCCTGACTGGGAAAAGACAAACAACAGTATATATTAGGAAGTTTAAAGTATTGCACAGTGAAAATTCTAGCTTAGTTGAGTCTTTCTTGCAGTTTTTACTGAATGGTTTGCCTGTGTAACCTTTTTACCTTTTGCTTGTATTTATGCTTGTATTTACTATATATGTCTGTTTATCTATCTCTCTATCTATCTCTCTGTCTCAACATATGGGTGCATAGCAATTGCCTGAATAACATAAATAATGACAGCAAAAGTACTGACACAAAAATACCTAATGTTAAAAAATCTACAGTCAAAAATACCTAAACACAAAATACTGACAGTCAAAATATCTAAAATGAAAATAATAATAAAACCTAACCACATCCCAACTCCACAATGTTTTTGCATCCCCTTTGTGGGGATTGAGTGTTGCACCCTTCACACCCCCTGCTAATTATGTATACCAACTCTGAGATCTCACAACAGTGGAAAAAAGGGCATATACTCTTTCCTAGTGTAATTTCAATTTTGTCAGTCCCCCGGATTTACTATTCCTCGGAGGCGGATGTTTAGAAGCAGGACGGCAGAACACCATGCATATTAATGAGGTGCGCTGTCTGAGCTCCTAATCTTACATGGAGCATGTAAGAGTGCAAGGGGAGTATCTGAGAGCAGTGCTCTTAGAATATACACGCCCCCACAATGAAGAACAGCAGAGAGGTCCAAGAAATGAGCGAGACCGCTCATCGGTGACCGCATATCCCCACCAACATTCCCCCAGGTGTACAACAGCAAGTAAACACAAATAAAATTAACAAACCTGTAGTTTTTTTTTTTTTAATCCGATTAAAGCAAACTGTACATGTGCAGGTGTGCCCATCGCTTAGCTACGGTTAATGCAGCTTAAATGGCTGAAGAGGATAACAAGGAAGATATATGCAAATGAAGCAGCATAGCAATAGTGTAGTGGGTAGAGCATTCGCCTTACGAGCAGGCATTCCCGGTTCGAGTCCCTCTCCAGCACATTTAATTTTCCATGGCAAAGCACGTTATGACCAATATTTTTATTGCATAACCCACTAAATAACATATATATAAATATATGAACTGGAGTACTGTAGTAAATGCACATGTGAGGTGTCAGTGTCTTAATGAATAAAGCACCAGTAAGTATAAGCAGCAATAAGCAGTAGTAAGCATATTTAAGCACTAGTAAGTGGGTTTAAGCCCTTTTGCGCAGGTGTAAGCAATGCACACATAGGTTAAGTAATTCTAAAGTTAACTCGGTGTAAGCATATGTAATTGGAGGTTAGAATTGCTTACCCTCCCGCAAACCCGCACAAACCCGCTTACAAATGCTCAAAAGTGCCTTAATCACTCTGTATCTGATGGCCCTTGTTCTGCCCATCAACAAAATAAACAGCCATGCAAGTCTCAAACCCAGGACCCTATACACCACAGTAGTTAACCACCAAGCCATCACAGAAGTACAGAAGAATGAGGTATCAGCAAACAAGTCTTCACTATAGTAAAATCAAATGGAACCTGTGAAACGAATCAGTATACAGACATATGCGCCTTAACCCACTACATAACATAAATATGTGAACTGGAGTAAAGCAGTAAGCCCAGAAGTTAGGTGTAATTGTAATAGAGTGTTGAAGTCCCCAGTAAAACACAAAGACCCCATACAGTGTACATACACATGAATCATGGATACCAGGCATACATAAAAGGTGTAATGAATAATAAGCATGTATATTTGTGTGTCAGGTCACTAAAGGTGGAAGTGGACAATATTCTAGATAGGTCCCGGCACACCAGCATGTGGTCAACACTTGGCCAGAGTCCGTGCAGAAAGAGTTGGATAGCTATGTGCACAACATCAAGAATCTGGGAGTATGTGTAGAAACAGTTAGTTAGTGTTAACAAACATTCCCTCCACAGGTATACCAGGTAAGAGGTGTATACTGCAGGTAAAACCAGTGCATGTGTAACAATGATGACAGCCATATCACTGTCCAAAGTAAGGCTATAGGGTAGTGTAGTAAGACTTGTAAGATTCAGGTAACAGCACTGACTATGGAAGTAATATGAACTACAAGAATATACTAGTTGTTAATTGACATCTTTCTCATCCCCCCACCATATCTCCAACAATAATCAACATACCCACCCCAACTGGTATGTAATGACACCTATGTTCTGATAATGACCAATTGTTTGATAAATATTTTAAATGGTTCCCATGCATGTGCTATATTGAATTATTCCAACATTGGTGGCATGGTGCCATCAATGTACCTGCATGCTGTTCTTATTACCACGGTGGTCCCATATATGCATGTGTTCTGTTTGCTATGCAACTGTTCCGTATCTGATGTCTGAGATAATGGGAAAACTATGCATGCTGTTACACCTAACCCTGGAATGTGTTGACTATTACTAACCCACATATGATGATGACATCTAAACACTATAGCACGCTTGGGAAGGCTGGTCCCAGCGGACCCACCTGCCCACCTCAGCTGGCTGTGGCACTGGGCACCAGCATGTCTGGGGCCCAACCCAGGACCTCTCTGTCCATTGGTCCTGCACCACCTTCGGGTAGAACTGCCTCAGGGGATGGGGCTCACCCCCTTGGGAGCAGGCATGGAGAGGCACCTGTCACCCATCGCCAGGTCAGGGTCAGGGTGCATAGAGCGATCAACCAGCAGCTTGGTGATCTTCTATGCCACCTCAAGGCCGGCATGTTGCAAATAGAGCATCAGTCTGGCTCTGCGACTCAGTCCCCAGCACAGCCACCATCGGGGGTGTGAAGGTGCAGTGGTGACTGCCCATGGGTGGGGACCTCAGTCCCACTGTTTCCACTAGGGGGCTCGTGGGCTTCCAATTTCCCAACACTCTTCCCCATCAAGGTATTTACCCCCCACATGTGTCATATACTAACCCTGTATGCGCCTTGTTTGTCTTGTCTGTTAACCTACCCAACCTACCTCCCCAAATATACCTACTACCCCTCCCCAGCATCCCACTCTCACTTGAAAAAAAAAGGGCAATCTGTTCCCACAAAAAAATCTTGCCCCATACATAGCTGTCCATTTCGCACACATGTCCACTGGACACATGTAATCCAGTCTAATTGACATCACAACTTATTATTGTTGCCCTCACCCCCTACCAGGGGTTTGAGTGTCCAAATCTACCTCCAAATTCAGTGTATATGCACAGCTGTTGCTGTAGAAGAAATGGGCAGCTATGGACCTTCCCCACACCCTTCCTGCACATCCCTAGCTATTTTCCCTACTGTCTTTCCCTGTTTGTCCCCCTTTTTTTACCACTTTCCTATCAACCCCTTTTTCTTTTCTTTTAAAGAAATTAGCGCAGGGGTAAGTGGGAGTAAGCACTTTTAAGCAGCAGTAAGCGGGTTTAAGCCTGTTTGCACGAGGGTAAGCAATGCCTACACTGGTTCAGCAAATTAGAAGCTGAGTATAAGAAACTGTAACCAGAAGTTAGCAGTGCTTACCTCCATGCAAACCTATGCAAACCCACTTACAACTGCTTAAAAGTGCCTTAATCACTCTGTATCCAATGGCCTTTGTTCTCACCAGCAACAAAATATACAGCCTCCACAAGGCTCAAACCCAGGACCCCTGCACACCATAGACAAAGTGATTTACCACAAAACCATGTCAGATATACATAATCCTGATGTTTTCACAAACATATCATCCAGCCCAGTCATTCAACAGTACAGGAAATGTATTTCAACATGTAGATATATGCGTGTTTGTAAATATATTAATATCTAAACAGATACAACATATCTATATATGTATATTATATATATATATATATATATATATATATATATATATATATATATATATATATACATATATATATATATATATATATATATATATATATATATATATATATATATATATATGAACATATATACATGCAAATGCCTACATCTATAGATATATATGTCTACATCTATATATTGAAATATATACAGCAAGTTTTATATATATGTAAGCAGATATATTTAGCTGAGTAGCTATATACGGACATAGTTATATTTATGTAAGCAGATATATATATCTATAAAGGTATATACGGACTTATATCTGTAGATAACATTGGGAAAATTACTAAAACATATATGTCCACATGCACCGTTAATGGGGTTGGTTGGCCCCAAACAATATACGTCTTGTACGAATAGGTATACCCCCCCACAGCCAAACACATCCGCCCTGCAATACACTACCAAGTGTTGCAGATCCCATAACCAGAACCTGACATGACATGGGCACAGGATGTTAACAGTACTACATACCACCTGTAAGATGTCAGGCTGGTATCAGTAACGTATCTTGCGGTACAGTCTGGCTCCCATAGGAAATGTACAATGTGGAAGCTATCAACATCCCTCGGATCCGTATACACAGACACATATATGCAGATACAGATATGCACACACACACACACACACACACACACACACACACACACACACACACATATATATATATATATATATATATATATATATACGTATATGTATATATAGATATACGTATATGTATATATAGATATATGTCTATATAGCTATATATGTATGCACATCCTATGTGTACAGATATGCCTAGTTATGTTGGTATATATGTAGATATCTATACCTTTATATGTATACATATCTATACTGATATACCTACTACTGTCAACATATATGTAGATACCCAAACGTATATGTGCATATGTATCTTTATCTGTATATGTGTAGACATTTATTACTCTGTATATGTATATATCTAGGTGTTTTTATATATATATATATATATATATATATATATATATATATATATATATATATATATGTGTGTGTGTGTGTGTGTGCGTGTGTACATATACACATCCATCTATATATGTCGATATGTATATGTGTATATATCTATATAGATATCTGGATAAGTATATATACATATATTTACACCATATGTCCTGAACATGGGTGTAGCCCTACCTCAGCCCCTATAGTCCCATTTCCGTAGTGCATGGGGTTGTCAGGTGTGTATAGCAGGTATATTTGTAGACTATTGCTACTGTAATAGGGATTGTCTTCACATTTATGGTGTGTGTGGGAGGTCACATCTGCTTTTAACATGTGCGCCATTGGCTACTGACTGACATCCTAAGGACATCACAGTACAGTACCATTGCTAGCACATAATGCTCTTGTGGACAACAGCAGAGATAATGATTAATATATGTGGACAGTCTGACACTCTTTGGACAGTCCAGATGTATACACATAACCCCTTAGTGCAAGACATGTGGACCAATCCTGACAATGTGGATGTTAACAGCCATGTAGATGGGTATAACACGTAACTACATAACTACTGGTATACATTTGCCCCCATAGGTTATGCATTCACACACCCCTGTCTGCTCGGCCACATAATACCGCTGGTACAGAGGTGCCATGGCCACATACTACCCACTAGATATTGACATACATCTGTACAGCATCCCACTGCTCTGTCTGACATACATGATTGTTATGGTGGCCCAGCAGCAGTAAATCTGGCAAGTATCTGGACATTACATTTCACTGGGTAAGTACACTAAGCTGCTAGGCATGTAACAAAGCACTGTGGAGGGTACAGGCAGACTGGCTCAACACTGGCCTACATTTCCTATGGTGGAATGCACATGTACCTGTATATATAGCAGGCTCTACAGGCAAGTCACAGCACAGAGTTACATACACCTGTGTGACAGTACTTAACCACAACCAATGTGAACACAGCCACAGCCACATATGGTAAGCTAGCGTAATATTACAGTATATGGACTATCTGTTCAACACCAACCTCATATGTGCCACTCACACACTAACCCTACATATACTGTGCCGCTACACAGTGTAGTCTGATGCCTGTCTGTGGTATGGGAAATGTGCATGTAAGCCAATAGGGTAACGTATAGTGGAGCAGCAAGTAACATTAGATAGACCAGGACCAAAAACAATGACATCTAACACAGTTTGTACACAGGCCAAGGTACATATTAACAATACACACACTGTCGACAATCACCATAAATACACAGACCTCAGTACTGTACACACACTAACAGAATGTCCAGTTTATGTAATCAAATATAACCCCTACTATACATAACATGTGTAGCAGTCTGATATCTCACTGGCTTGTTATCAGATATGATGTCACTAATTATGGTGTACAGTACATATGCTCTCCTTACTGCATGACATATGTACAAAGGTTGACATGGTTGTGGCTGGAGGCACATACACAGGGCCAATATTGACCTGTTGCTGTGATAACATCATACATTTACTGTTGCAACAGGGTTTGTTGCAACATATGTCCTATGAGGGATATGAAGTCAGTAAATCTCACGGCTGTCACCATCTACAGACTGCAGTCCTCACACTATCTTCTGCAGTTCACAGATAGGTGCTCTGTGGGTAACACATGAAATAAAAGGCACCACACACTGCCCAGTCTGCAGATGACCCTACAGATGGGGGTTCCCTCATAAACATAGCACTGTCATGGCAGGTATTAAAACATGCAGGACAGCCATATCTACACACACCCTGTTAAACCAACATTACTACAAAAGCAGTATAGTAGCACTTACAGTCTGTAGTCAGGTCAGGCACATCCCTCTCCTGTGTGTTGTCCTTTTTCCACAGTGTATGTTGGTAGAGGTAAATCCCCAATCCATCTTAGATGCTGTTTGCCAAACAACAGATCGAGTTCCTGCTCACAGTCAATGAAAGGCCCAACACCAACAAGATGTTCCTGGATATTGAAGTGTGTTTCCATGCAATTGGCTATGGGAATGTTACCACAGCTGTTCGACATGCAATTAGCTAGAGGAGGGCTGCAATTCATGCAGTGGCCATCAGCTGATCATGAGCACCACTTAAAATACACATGCTGCTGCCTATGCAAAACAGGTGTAAGTCTCCATATCCACCAAAGAGGGAGTGAGAGAGGCAGACAGAGGCAAAGAAAAATCAGGGAGGGGTGGGAGAGTAAAACTTAAGCATGTTTGTGTCACACACCAACCAGTACAGGGTATCACACCCCTGATGACTATGTAGTGCTAACACATGTCTATGCAGTTATTGAATGCCCCACATAGGTTGCATGTTGAGGAGACCTCAGAACGTATATGTGATGGTGAGTGACATCTGCAAAAGGGATATGGTAGCTATGCAGTAGGTGTAGTACACATGCCTATCTGCATGAATAGGTGTCAGCATCAACACAGCCACACTCTCACAGGGATGCACATACATTGACACACTTGGCAGGGCCAGGAATACAACTCATCACTAGTGGGATTGCCACAACACAATACTGTGCAGGTATCACATGCACCACAGGCTCATACGGAGGTTATATGGACAAAGGGTATGTGGAGGTGTCTGAAATCAGACAGCATGCTTCAGTATGATAATTGATAATGGGGGTTGTAGTGAGTGTCAATGTAGCCATACGCATAATACAACACACACACAAACACGCCTGCCAGTATTGACATGCATGGGTGCATTGCTTCATGGGTGTGTAGTGGTCGATGGTGCCAGATGACTATACAAGGCTAGGTGATGGGTATACCTTGGCGTCAGGCCACATGACAATGGTCTGCATTGTGGCTTAGAGGTGTAGTGTCGGGATTTGCCCACACAGGTTCATAGGTTCATAGGTTCATAGGTTCATACTAGGCTATCTGCCCTAGGGCATTTATAAGCCTAGCCAGAGTGTGTATGGCTTTCGCTACCCATTTTAAATTAATTTTGCTATGCCCTTTTTCAAGGTTAGTATACTGCGCTTCTGTCTAACAGTGACACAGAAGTGGGTATTGTATTCACCATCCAGTCACCTGGGTGACTATTGCGTGTGGCCAATGCTGTGCATTGCATGCCATGTATGTGTTCCTTAGTTCATGACATGGACAGTGTCTGGGATGTGCACACCTCCCACATGCATGTACAGTGACATATGGAACTGTACCTGGGGTGTCTGACCCATGTTGTGTACACAGATTATCATCAGATGTGCCAGTCCTGGCCTCATGTGGCAGGAACTGTTAATGGACAGAAGGTTGACCCTGCACCTACATTGATAGCATGATACCGGTATTCCCTGGTGTCAGTGGCATCTGTTCATACAGGGCTTGTGTTTCAGGCATGGTATGTCCTTTATGGGTCACATTTGCTGGCACCACAGGTGTTGCAGGTGTCCAGTGGGGAACAGGAGGAGGAGCATTGTCGGCATGTATGTGCCTATTGGACTGATGGACAGGGTGCCATGCCCTCTGCAGCCCACTGCAATCATGCCATGGTTACTATCAGTGTGCAATACACAGGGTACTACCAACATAGCGGGTGTTGCCTAGGCAAGTGTGTGTGTGTGTGTGTGTGTATGAGACATGGGTTGAGAGTGTTCCCTGGGTAGTGCAAGGGTTGCTAACGTAGTTCAGCTGGCATTGATGTCACATGTAGGGGTATGGATTTGCACCTCAGCCTCTTGGCTATTTCACATCTGTTATCCCTGTACAGTGGACATTGTGATATATACTAGGGCCACAATATAAGAAGGTTGCAAAACCCATCCCCATTGAGTCCAGGTGTTACACACATGGTACGAATGACAAGCACACACACCTGTCATGTCTGGGATGAGAACTCCTAGCTAACTAGTATGCTACACTACAGCACTACGCAGTTATAGGAAGTGCCACAGAGATCACTGCAGTACTCATTCCCCAAATGTGTATTTCATAGTGAATGACATCAGCAGGATTGCCAAAGTAGGGCATTTGAATTGTACTGAGTGTGAGTAGCCTAAAATGCATTGCTTCCTACACAGACATAGAAACACAGACAAAACATCCACAACAGCCATATGTGGGAGTAGAACCCCTACCAGAGGTCTAGACCACACTACAGCATGATGTTGTTATTGGACACACCACAGGAATTGTTGGAGTTCCCCTTCCCCAAAGGTGTATTTCACAGTGAATGACATCAGCAGGATTGCCAAAGTAGGGCATTTGAATTGTACTGAGTGTGAGTAGCCTAAAATGCATTGCTTCCTACACAGACATAGAAACACAGACAAAACATCCACAACAGCCATATGTGGGAGTAGAACCCCTACCAGAGGTCTAGACCACACTACAGCATGATGTTGTTATTGGACACACCACAGGAAATGCTGGAGTTCCCCTTCCCCAAAGGTGTATTTCACAGTGAATGACATCAGCAGGATTGCCAAAGTAGGGTATTTGAATTGTACTGAGTGTGACTAGCCTAAAATGCATTGCTCTCTACACAGACAAGCACACAACTGCCATGTGTGGGAACAGAACCCCTATGAGAGATCAACATCATACTACAACATGATGCTGTTATAGGACACGCCACAGAGATTACTGGAGTGACTCTTCCCCAAAGGTGCATTTCACAGTGAATGACATCAGCAGGATTGCCAAAGTAGGGCATTTGAATTGTACTGAGTGTGACTAGCCTAAAATGCATTGCTCCTTACACAGACATAGAAACACACACAAAACATCCACAACTGCCATGTGCTGGAATAGAACCCCTATCAGAGGTCAATATCACACTACAGCATGATGCAGTTATAGAATGCACCACTGGGATTGCTGGAGTGCCTGTCCACAAAGGTGTATTTCACTGTGAATGACATCCACAGGATTGCCAAAGTAAAGCATTTGAATTGTACTGAGTGTGACTAGCCTAAAATGCATTGCTCCCTACACAGACAGAAACACACAGAGTTACCAGGTCCAGGATGAGAACTCCTACCTAACTTGTTTATCACACTACAGCAGTACGCAATTACAGGACACGCCCCAGAGATTATTGGGCTATGACTTTCCCAAAGGTGTATTTCAAAGTGGAGACCTTTGTGTTGTACACCTACAAGTAGCAAACTATTTCTGCAGGGTATCCATCAATCATTTCACAATATGGGGACACAGTGTGCAGGGGATAGTGTGTCTGTGCTGCTTCAGCTACATGGTACTGCTGTTAGCAGAGATATTCAGATGTGTACTGTTATACACTGTGATGTTTTCTGTCCTCATGTACTGTCAAGTGGACATTCCTGCTCACAGTGATGTCTTGGGGGACAAGGGTGACTGCAGCTGTGTGTGGTATTCTGGGCAGATGCCTACATATTCATGGTAGGTTATGGCATCCTGGTGAAGGAGCTGCAGACACTTGCAGCTGGGTCTGTGTATCCGGTTCAGCACCATGGTACAGTCCTGGCAGAGGATCCCATACTTGTACATCCATCTACATGTCAGTATGGCCTTATATTGCTATGGCAATACCTCACAGCTGTACAGATTCACACAGGTTACCCAGAGGCAGGGGCCATGAGTCAGGACATTACCCCTATTGTGGTGTATGGGTAGGTATGTAGCAACCAATTTATGTGTTTACAGCCAGAGATAGTGTGTGTACACAGCTTTGTGTCGGACCTTGCACATTCCATGCTGCCCATGCTCCCACCCCCCCCTCTGTTATTCTGTCCTCTTCCTTACATTATACATACATTCTCTGATACTTTCCCTGTGCTTATCACCCCATCACAGCTGTGTGTTGGTGTTGGTCCAGAGTTCATGCAGTGGGACATGGTGGACATGTTACTGTGGTTTATCCACATGGCCTTGCATATGACTTACGTGGAGTGTGTTGTGTTGTTATTTGGGTGTCCATGACATAACAAGAATTGGCAGTTAATGTGAGACACAGGCCTTTGGCAGAGGCCTGTGGGCAATTAGGTGTTGATGCGGGCCAGATGTGGCAGGCCGTTGCATTCTGTCAATTCTACAGTCTCAGACTGCCATACAGTATAGTCCCCTGGGGTGACAGGGTAGATGTGCTAGGTGTTCATGCCAATACCTTCTATCAGTCTTGATCATGTGGTGTGGATACTGGCAGGGTGCTATCTACAGCTAGCAACACATCTGCATGGGACACCTGCACTGCATGCTGCATTCTATTGCTATTGCCATATACAGGTGGGGTCATATTATACCCCTTCCCCACAGCAGGGGTACAACCAGAGAGGTACCTGTGGGTGGTGTTTGCATGAGCTGGGTGCATGTGTGCTATGGACACTACTTGCATCTGACACACAGATATGCATTGGGCATTCCAGTTATACTTGCATGTGCAGGTACATCAGCTGGTTCCCAATACATCAGTCCTACCTCCTTTGTGATCTGCATGTGTTTGGGCAGACAATACCAGTATCTCCTACTACAGGACCAGATAATGTGATGCATACCTGTATGTACTATTCCAAGGGTGTGTCCATTTCACAATGACACAATATATACTTTATGTGTGGGGTACTTTCCCCTGTGTACTGCTTGTATATCTAGCCCAACAGCCATGCCATGTCAGTCTTTCAGATGGAGACACATATTACCACCATACATTTACGATGGCTTACTGCTAGCTTGTGTTATATTGGTGGGTATTGTGTTTGGTACTGCTGTTGTGAGGACTTGTCCCTGTCATCAGCAGTAGTGGGCAATGGCCACCAGGTCTTACCTAAACATGCATACATGCCGACCACTCTCACAATATGAAACACACACTGACCTAACACACACATAACTGCATATTGTGCAGATGCTACAACATATCCTGCTACCTTGGCCACCTCTGTGCATCTGTGCTCTACTGGTATTATACCTACACATACATGTTACTACATTTCTACATAGGGTTGTGGGGGGGGGGCAAACCTGACTGTTACGACGTGTGTACATCGGATTGGATGGGGGATACAGCAGACCATTACTACATTTCTAAGTAGGCTTGGGGGGGCACACTGGACTGTTACTACATTTCTAAGCAGGGTTGGGGGGAGCACACCTGACTGTTTCTACATCCCTACACAGGATTGTGGGAGGGGGACACACCTGATTGTTACTACATTTCTATGCTGGCTTGGGGGAAGGGGCACACCTGGCTGTTCCTACATTTCTACATAGGATTGTGGGGGGCAGACCTGATTGTTTCTACATTTCTACACAGGATTGGGGGGGGCACACCTGCCTATTTCTACATTTCTTCACAGGATTGGGGGGGCACACCTGACCATTACTACATTTCTAAGCTGGTTTGGGGAAAGGGGCACACCTGACTGTTTCTACATGTCTACATAGGAGTACGGGGCACACCTGACTGTTATTACCTTTCTACATAGGATTATGGGGGACACACACCTGACTGTTTCTACATTTCTACACAGAATTGGGGAGGCACACCTGACTGTTACTGCATTTCTACACAGGATGGGGGGGCACAGTTGACTGTTGCTACATTTCTATGCAGGATGGGAGGGGCACACCTGACTGTTACATTTCTATGCTGGATTGGGGGAGGGGGCACACCTGACTGTTCCGACATGTCTACATAGGAGTGGGGGGGCACACCTGACTCTTACTACATTTCTACATAGGATTGGGGGGCTCACCTGACTCTTACTACATTTCTACGCAGGATTGAGGGGGACACACCTGACTGTTTCTACATTTTTACACATGACTGGGGCGGCACACCTGACTGTTTATACATGTCTACATAGGATGGGGGGGCACAGCTGGCACTTGCACACATTTGCTATGACTGTACTGATATGTCAGGTACTCTATTCATTCTGTATTCTAACCTATCATGCCGACTAGAGGCATATCAGTGTACTACAGGTCTTAGCTTTGGTTGACCTACATATTAGTGTCAGACTTCCTACCCATCTGAACTAACATACCACTGCCTGACCTGCTGTAGTCTGTCTGTGTAGGCCTGGGGGGGGTGGTTACCCATAGCCATCATTCAGAGGCCTTAGCACAGCTTTTGTTTGTGTTTGTCTACACCTGTCCTGCTGGCTGAGATGGTTGCTGGGTATGTGAACCTCCCTGACTGGCATGTGTGAGTCATATGGACACACATGTGGCCCAGTACATTTCCTGCAGTGGGTTTTGTCACCCTGTGTAGTATTGGCTACTGTGGTGACTCCAGTATTTTTTACCGATGTCATGATGCCACTATGGGTGTCTACTATCTGCTGGCATACCATTCAGCCACCCAATTCACTTGCATGCTCACACCCATACCATAGATACAGGTAACAACACATTCTACTCCATTTGACAATTGGTGGGCTGATTGACTTACCTTGTGGGTGTTCCAGTATTGAGGATGGTGTTGCAGGGCTGCCTATGTCAGATGCGCATAGTACACTCCCTATACATGGTTGAGCACAGGTAGTGTCATGTCTGGCATGCATTTTGCTGTATGTGACAGTCAGAGTGATGTATTATTCCCTGGGTCCCTCCTGTGTCAGTGTATGTGCTATGCGTTGCCTCCTTGCCAAAGCCAGGACATACTGGGCATGCCTCCTTCTGCCTACTGGTCCAGGCTCAGGTTGTTCCTCCTCCGAGTCACTTTCTGCCTGTGCAGGCCTTGGCATTGGTGGGGAGCTGTGTGAGCCTGCCCCGTGCTGTTCCTGCTGCAGCTGTTTCTGCAGGGTAATATTGTGTAGCATGGCACATACGATGACAATTTGGGTACATGTAGCTGGTGAGTACTGAAAGGCTCCACCGGATGTGTCCATGCACCAGAACCATGACTTGAGCATCCCAAACACATGCCCTATTATGATTCTGGTCTGTGTATGTGCCTCATTATGGAGTTCTTCTTTGGGTGTGTGTGCATTTCTGATGGGTGTCATCAGCGACAGCTCCAGTGAGTATCCAGCATCCCCCACTAGGTGACCGTAAGGGATGTTCCCATTGGCAAATCTGTGGTACAGCTGCATCAGATGCCAGATGTGGGAATCATGATAGCTTCCAGGGCAGTCAGCACACACATTCATTATTATGCTCTGGGCATCACACATGACCTGGCAGTTGATGGAGGGGAAGACCTTGCGGCTGATGTAGACCCTACCCCACTCACCGGGTGGTGCTTTGATACATACGTGCGTGCAGTCTATAGCACCCACTTACTCTGGGTATTCTGCTATTTGGTGGAACAGTTGCATATTGCTGGCCCACGCCTCATGGGTGTTGGGGACATATACGTGATTACCAGCATGTGCTGACATGGCATCCAGGAACTGGTGGAGTACCCTGGATGCTGATGCCTATGAGATCCCCATCATATCCCATAGCTGGCCTTTGGAAGGTACTTGTAGCTAGTATTCTTAAGCCTACACATACCTTGGTATCCACTGGGATGGGTTCCCCTCTGTTAGTTCTGTGTGTGAGGCGTGGCCGGCACAGCTCAACAATTTGCTGTTTACACCGGTGGTGTAGAGTGTGGGAAAAAACAGAGGGGAAGGTGTTTACTTAGTTTATAGTGGTGTTCTGGGCTGGGGTAGTCTGCTGCCTGTGTAATTGGCTGATTCTGATACATTTCACCTGCCAGCTATGCTAGTTCTCATTGATTACCTTCCTACTGCTGTTTTCCCTTTCCATTGCCTTCCTGTTTAAGCCCGCGTGTGATCCACACAAACAAAGTGCTCAAATGTGCACAATGCTGCTATTTCCTGGTTTAACTTCTTTTTTCTTCCTGTAAAACCCACTTACGCTTTGTAAAGAAAGTTAGGCAGGTTTAGACACACCCCCTAGCTTAGCTGTGCTAAGCTAGGAGCAAACCCGAGCCACAGGGCTCAAATCCACATACAGTATGCCTGACACACACCCTCATGATGTCACCTAACTCCTAGGCTTGCACCAAGCTATTCCTGCTCTTACACTGTTGGGACCTGACTTACATGCTGGGAAAAACTGGGATTCACTATCATTCCCCTCATTTGCATAGGATTGCCTGCTGATGCATAGTTACATGTCTCACACTGAGCATCCCCCTTAGCAATCACTACTCACTGGTCATGTTGTCTTCTGCCATTGACTTGCATGGCAGAATACTGATTTTAGTTAGAATGCTTAATTTAGGTTTATTTTGTTATTTTCCCCCTGATCCCATTTGCACGCTGCTGCCCTACTCTTAAACAATCGAGATCGGATAAAAAAAATTAAAAGTTGATTTTTTTTTATTTTTTGTTTTGTTTGCAATGCCAATGGCCTTATACTTGGCTATTGGCATGCTTCCTCAATGATATGCAGCCTTTATTTGGAGCTGTCACATCTCCGTTTTGGATTTTTCAGAAATGTACTCAGTTACTAACCGAGTACACTTCTGCAGATTGCACTAGTCCTGCACGGACGGTCGCAAGCTTCCTGGATCACATAATCACCTCATTTGCATGGATTTCTCCTGCAAATGGGGTGATTTGCATACATGGGCTTAGTTCATGCAGGATTAGTGCTGGAGCTCTCATGCACGCCCCTGCAGGCTGTTCCTGGATTGCACGGCCCTTATAAACCTAGCCAAGAATTTTGACTGTGTTCCCTCAAAGTCAGCACCAGTTTCCCCTGTCCAGCAGGGACACAGGTGGGATATCAGGGGTATATTTTCTGTTTCCCATTCAGTCGTCCAGATTCTTCTTAAAGAGGACTAGAGAGGTACTCTGCTTGACATGGAGAGGGAGACTAATCCACAGATGGGGGAGTCTTTGGGACACAAATCTATCCCACCAACAAGTTCTATTAATGTCACAGACCAGGTTAAGACCTTGCATGCGGGTTGTGTGAGTGAAGTTTGTCTTAAGGATATGCAGCAACTCCATCAAGGCTGGGTCTGAAATGGCTTTGCATGCCAGACACAGATCACCTCTGAGCAGTTTGTATGACACCGAGTAGAGGGACAGGGCTTTTCGCCTATCTGTATAGGATAGGTGTCTGAGATTGGATTATCCTGGTCAGGAACTTCTGTGGTCTCTCCAACTACTGCATGTGCTTGACAAGGTACATGGCGAAGGGGGCACTGTACTCAATAATGGGTCTGATAAGGGAGGAGCAGGGAGGTTCCTGGATGAAATACCCTTATTTATGAGGTGGGCCATATAGAAATATATAGTATATTGTTCAAAAATGCATGCTAACACAAATCATATTATTATAGCAAAAGTTTATATGAGTAATATTTACAATAAGTCATTTTTTTGGGCCTTTGCCCCCCACCCCCATTATTTTAGCCTTTGTCCAAATCTATTAAACTAGGAGGTTGAAATGCATGATTATTGTTTGATAAACAATCCAAGCGCATAAAGGTGACTTACAACATGTCTGTTTACTAAAACACAAGTTAGCAATTATTATCATTGCTTCAAAGTTCTTGGGATTGCAAGTTTAAAGCAGGTGACATTCAAAAGCAAACAAACTTTAGATTTATCCCCAATATTACGCTTTGTTAATATTATAATTATTAAAGTTGTTATTTGCCCCCTTTTCGCGTAACAGTCCCTATCTGAATCGGAGGAGGGGCATTCTTCTAACTATTGCAAAACTCCGTTATTCTGTTTCAGAAACAACTTAATATGATATGCAGCAACAGGAATATCTAAAACTGTACCAGCGAGCTTTTATTTATATTTTGGTTACCGGGGTAGAAAACTGGTCACTGTTATCAACAACTATGGGCTAAGCCTGGTTTACAAGCAATTCCAGACATTGGTAAATGTAGTATTTGTTTACAAAGAATTAAAGTGAAGCTTAGTACTTTGCACCGAAAGAGGACATTGTCTTTCCTACACACAGCAGTCTAATGTGTGTGAAATGCCACATTTCAGGCATCTAAATGGTGGCACCCCTAATACAATATTACAAGTATGTCCTTCTGCAATGCCAAACTATAAAAACATAATGAACTATCATCCTGCTTTCTAAGAAGAGACAAACGTTATACTACAATAAAACATTAACATTAGAACTAAACTGCAAATATGAAGCAGCCTTTCTAGGGCTATCAAAACAGTACTTTAGTATTTGGGCCAGCATACAGCCAGCAGCCTGTTCTTTGGGCAAACTAGTGAACGTTACTGATATAAAAACAGGAAGATCGGTCAATGCCACAAACCACTACACAGAAATACCGTAAATAAACACAACAATCAGCTCTGAAGTTGTAACTGAAAACTGCACTCACTTTCTAAACAAACCATGCATTCCTGAATGGATAAACTTGTCCTCTTCATCTGAACTAGACTCAGAATCTGATGCGGGTGGCTCAGTTCTTAAAAGACGGTGCCCTGATCCCTTCTTGGGTTTCTTCCTCCTACCGTCCCCCGTGAGACCAATCAAGGCATTTAGCTGCTTGTGTTTCTTTATTTTCCTTATTCGATGTCAGCGGAGTAATGGAACCGCCACCAGCCAAGGCAGCTGCTCCAGTACCGGAGCCACCTCCGGGCTGGTGGTAGCCTACCTCCGGTGCCTTGCAGTTGTTCTCCAGCTTGGAAGGGTCACTTGCCCCACCCAGAGACAATCCAACACAGTTAGGTGAAAAGCTTCTGCATCAAACACCGGACTCCTGCCTGCTAGAGCTCCTACACTGATACTGCATGCTGTGCAGGGCATAGTGAATCCAGGGGAATGTCTTTTTCTTATTTTTCTGTTAAAGGTTTAAGCCCACTTGACACAACTGTGCCTTTTCAGAGGTGATACATGAGCATTGGTGAAGTGGCTGCTTAATGTCTCATAGTAGGTAAGTGTAGGTGAAAGGAATTAAACCCTGTACCCCTGATTACAGGAAACAACTTAACAGCTGCAGCCCTTTGTGATGATGTGAGGTGAGGTATTGCCAGCTATGCCAGGAGAAGTAGATCAGTGGATGTGAAACATATGCCAGCACAGCTAGCTGGAATTTTCTAAAGAATTATATGTCATTTCTATAGCAAACAGATTTGTACTGATGCTTGTGTTGATAATGTATTTGTAAAGCTGCTTGTGTTAAAAATGTACCAACTGTGTGTCCTGCTGGACAGAGGAAGAAATATACATGTATTATTTGTAACTGTTGAAATGTATATATTGTAACAAAGGATACTGGAAGAGAAGGGGTTTAACATAGTCCAGTTGCAGCTAACTTTGACAAATAGTTTGAAATGAAATTACCTGGCTTAGACCATAAAGATTATATTTTACAGTTCTTAATGCAGCCAGAGACAAAAAGTCTGTACCAGGAAGCTTTCAGTATTGTCTTTGGGGTGAACTAATTGCTACTCTGGGAGAGTGGAAGTGTTTTATGGTTTTATGACTTCCAGAGGCTGTAACAGATCTTAGCAAGCTCTATGTGTGTGTATTATTGGCACATATGTGCTAAGTCCTGGCAGCTTCTAGCCAATGGGGTAGCATGGGAACCAGAAGTCAGATGACCAGATGTATATGATGTCATTCTGTAATCCATCCCTAAAATAATGTTACAATACTGGCTGAGACTGAAGTTTCATAACACTCTGTTTTTGTAACCCGACAAAGAAGGATCTCTCACCTATTTCATCTTGTCTTGTTCTAGTAAGTGAACCAAGGAATAGTAATTCTTTAGATCAGTCAGGAAAATATAGTGAAATTAGTTAAGTACTGCTTTTCTTAATCTGTGTGAATATATTCATCTGTGTTATTTTAATATATCCTGTGACTGAAACGCTGGTGTTTATTGTAAATATATATTTAGTATTTTCATTTTCTTTTATTATTTATTATTAAATATATTTAAACTTTTCTTTGTGGCTGGTTCTTTAGAGAATATTTTAAACTTTGAGAGGACTTACATCTATTTGGTGACACTGTGACCACTCCTACTGTGTTGGCCAAACATTATCATCTGTATTAATATTAATTTCACTCTGTATAACTGGGTACCCTTGTAAGAGCCTTAGAGTAGCTGGCTTTGGAGTGTCTAGAGGTAGTGTAACTACAATAGAGTCTGGGCATAAGGGAGCATAGCTAATAAATCTGTGCCAGCCTTTCCCAGGTGTGTGTGTGTGTGTGTGTGTGTGTGTGTGTGTGTGTGTGTGTGTGTGTGTGTGTGTGTGTGTGTGTGTGTGTGTGTGTGTGTGTGTGTGTGTGTGTGTGTGTGTGTGTGTGTGTGTGTATGTATGATTGTGTGTGTCAGCTGCTTGGAGCAGGGAGGCGTAGCAGTGGTTTCAAAGAGAGGTTGTTGGAGGACTTGGCTTGGACACTCGGCTGAGGACTCAATTCTGTAATTGTGCCAGTGGGGAGTCTTACTGGGGATCTGGAGGGAGACAGACAGAGAAATCCAGATCCTGGCCTGAGTGTGTTCTGCTCTTAAGGAAAATTATGCTTGATGCAGACAGCTGCATCTGGAAATAATGTGTGTATACATTTTTGTTCCAAGTGAATGTCCTTCTCAAGTGTCAGTGATGAGGATTCAAGCTCCATGATTACTGGCCCAGAGTGGGGATGTCATGTATTGGTAGCAGTGGTGTGGATATTAATTGAACTTATATAGCCTGTAGGCAGTTGTCACTGAAGGTGTGTGTATTCTCAGCAGCCACAAGGAAACATTCAGATATTCATTCCTCAACAGTTTTATTTATTTATTTTTGTTAGTTTAGTTTAGTCAGGGAAAGCCGGCAAAGATGTTAGCCAAGGATTATGGCAAGCTGACAAAGAACCACTTGGCCAAGGCATGCAAAGCCAAAGGACTGGTGCATGCCAAGCTGACTGAAGAGAAAATAATTTCAGCCTTAGTCTCAGCTCAGACCTGCATCAAGGAGGATAACCAGTCTGGTGATGGGAATTTGCAGCCCTCAGAGACAGGACAGTTCAACTTTTTCCTCAAAGGACTTAAAAATCCATCTGGAGTTAAAGGTACTTGAACTGAAGGTCAAATGTTTGGAATGAGAATTAGCAGAGAGACCACGGTATTTGGAGGCTGAAGAAAATGAGAGACTGTGTTGTTTGGAGGCTGAAGAAAATGAGATGTAGTGTCAACATGAGAGGAAGATGCTGACTCTTCACCAGGGTAATGGAGTTAATGGGAAAGGGAGTAACCAAACCCCTGAAGCAATAAAGGTCAGTAAATTTCTGTCACATTTACAGAGGGTGATACTTTTCATAGTTTCATTCATATATTTCACAAAGTATGTAAACCAGATAATGCTGACCAAGGTCTATGTGTATGGTTCCTGACATGCTTACTCCATAGTAAAGCTGTAACTGCTGTTTCTAAATTGCCTGATATTAATTGTTTAAACTATGAATAAAGCAATGTTTACTAGAATACTTTAAGTTAACACCTGAAGTTGGCAATAAAAAAGTTTCATGACCATGAATGCAAGGCAGATGAAAGTGTGTGTGATTATATTGCTGAGTTAAGCACTTATTTTCATAGGTGGGTAAGTGGGTGTCAGGTCACCAGTTCTCCTAGACATTTTGGTGAGAGAAAAAGACCTTAGCCCTTTGCCTGAGGACATGAAAATCTGGTTGGTAGACCATGAGTGTAACTCTGCAGATAAGCTGGGGAAAAAAAGGGGATCTCTATTTAGCAAGCAGGGCATCACTGCACAGGAAAGGGATACCCAGTTCTGCACACATGGATATAAAGGAACCCATGGTAGGCAGGCTAATCCACCCCAACAGAGTCCAGCAGTAACAGGGGAAGTTACTAATTTGGGTACATGGCCAGGATCAATGGTTAAATGTTTTAAATGTAACCAGTGGTGCCATGCATCATATCGAAGACCATGGAAGCAAGGTGGGAACAAAAGGTGGGGGAGCCATCAAGTGGGAATAACAGAATTCCAGAGGTAAGTTGTCTGGAGAACTAAACTATCATGAGAGTTTATATTCAAACTTAGTAGATGGAGAACAGGTTACTTTAAAGAGAGATGCACCCTCTCCCATAAACATTGTGAAGCCTGCAGTGGTTAAAGAGGAGCAGTACTTGTTTGGGCAATCCATGCCACTCAGAGCTTTAGGAGGGACCCCATTCCAAATGTCTTTGGTCAGGGTTCACCTTGACTAGGAGGATGGAAAAAGAAGCAAGCAAGTAGGTGTTTTTGAGGATATCCCTGCAGATGTCTTGATAAGGAATGATTTTGACAATGCAGTACCTTGTGTGCATGCAGTTACATACAGTCAGGCTTGGAGACAGGCATGTGGGTCTAGTAGCCTGGAGGAGACACAGACAGACCACAGACCTAAAGCTAGGGCTTGTGAGATCTGATACGTCAGGGAGAGTGCTGCTGTGTAGCAGTGAGCCTGAAAGTGATCCACAGCTGCTGGTAGGTACTGATGTTCCCTTGGACAGAGTGACTGCAAGGGCAGAGGAGAGTGGTAGTACCCAGGCTGTGTGTCAGAGGATACCAGACTTCCTGTGGAAAGGAAGCTGGGAAGGGTCACAAAGATAGAGCTGAGACAGACTCAGCTGTCAGACCCTGCACTAAGAGGACTGAGGGAGGTAGCTAGGGAGACACCTTATCCTCAAGGAAAAGGGAAGTCTGTATACTGGAACTAAGGTTTACTGCATAGAGAATGGACTCCTGAGGGAGGGCTAGAGGGTGAGGTAGTACAGCAGTTGATAGTGCCCATAGCCTACCATCTGGCACTTCTAGCCATAGCCCGTGACATTACTTTTGCAGGTGATATGGGCATAAAGCATACCAAAAGATATATTAGGCAGAACTGTTATTGGCGTGGGACTGCAAGGGATGTAACAGGATACTGCAGGATATGTGAGCAGTGCCAAAAAGTAGGCAAGGCAGGAGATAAGGTCAAGGCTTCTTTGATGCCTTTGCCTGTGATTGTGGAGCCATTTCAGAGGGTAGCTATGGATATTGTGGGGCCTCTGAGTACCCCAAACTCCACAGGGAAGAATTATATCCTGGTGGTAATAGATTATGCTACTAAATACCCTGAAGAAGGTGTTCTGTCCTCCACTGAGGCAGAGAAAGTGGCAAATGCTTTGTTAGAGATTTTCAGTGGAGTAGATTTCCTGAGAGAAATGGTGACTGACAGAGGTGCCAATTTCATGTCATACCTGCTGGCTTATCTGTGGAAATGTTGTGAGGTGAAGCACCTAAAGACCACTCCCTAACATCCCCAGACTAATGATCTTGTGGATAGGATAAACTCTACACTAAAGAACATGCTACGGACATTTACAGACCAGTTTAATAGAGAGTGGGACAAATATTTGCCCCATCTGCTGTTTGCATACAGAGAGGTATCCCAAGAATCCACAGGTTTTTCACCCTTTGAGTTGCTGTATGGCCATAGGATGAGGGGGCATTAGATTGATTCATGATGAGTGGGAGGGTAAGTGTAAATTCCAGAAGGAGTCTGTTGTGGCATATATCTTAAACCTCAGAACAAGGCTTATGGAGCTTATGGCCTTGGTCCAGGAGAACCTGGCAGGATCCCAGCAGTAGAAAAAGGTCTTCTATGACAGGAATGCTCGAGCCCGAGAGTATACTGTGGTACAGCAAATTATGGTTCTCATTCCTGTCAAACACAATAAGCTGAGCGCGGCTTTGGGGGACCTTCAAAGTGATAACGAAGGTCAGTGATGTTAACTACATGGGAGAACTGCTAGGCTGAAAATGGGGGCACACATTGTACCAGGTTAACATGATGAAGCCTTACCATGATAGGGAGGCCCTGGTGCTGAGGATTTACAGTGTTTGGCAGGAGGAATCTGATGGGGGTCTATGGCTATATCAAGCCAGCCAGCAGCATACCAAGTTACTAAGGTGGAGCATAGGGTTGCAATCATATGACATGACAGTGCAGCACTGTAGTGGGGTCAAAAATGCCAATGCATATAGGTTTGGAAGACAAGGTATGGGTTAATGTATTCGCAGACAGGCTCATTCCTCTCAAGCAACATTTCTCAAGGGTCACTTGAAAAGCTAGCTTGAGTCTTCTAAGGGGTGGGAGAAATGTGGTGATGTGAGGTATTGTCAGCTATGCCAGGAGAAGTAGGGCAGTGGATGTGTAACATATGCCAGCACAGCTAGCTGGAATTTTGTAAAGAATTGTATGTCATTTGTATATCAAACTGATCTGTATAGATGCTTGTATTGAAACTGTATTTGTAAAGCTGCTTGTGTTAAAAATGTACCAACAATGTGTCTTGCTGGATTGAGGAAAAAATATACATGTACTATTGTAACTGTTAAAATGTATATATTGTAACAAAGGATACTGGTAGAGACGGGGTTAAACACAGTCCAGTTGCAGCTAACTTGTAAAATAATTTGAAATTAAATTACCTGGCTTGGGCTATAAAGATTGTATCGTACAATTCTCACTGCAGCCAGAGACAAAAAGTCTGCACTAGGAAGCATTCTGTATTGTCTTTGGGGTAAACTAATTGGTGCTCTGGAAGACTGGAGGTGTTTTATGGTTTTATGACTTCCAGAAGCTGCAACAGATCTTAGCAAGCTCTATGTGTGTGTGTATTATTGGCACATATGTGCTAAATCCTGGCAGCTTCTAGCCAAGGGGGTAGCATGGGAACCAGAAGTCAGATGAGCAGATATATGTGATACTATTCTGTAATCCATCGCTAAAATAATGTTTAAATACAACTTGAGACTGAAGTCTCATAGCACTTTGTTTTTCTAACCTGAGAAAGAATGATCTCTCACCTACTTCATCTTGCCTTGCTTAGTAAGTGAACCAGGTAATAGTAATTATTTAGATCAGTCAGACAAATATAGTGAGATTAGTTAAGTACTGTTTCTTGTATCTATGTGAATCTATTCATCTGTTTTATTTTAATATTTCCTATGACTGAAACTCTGATGTTTATCGTAAATAGATATTTGATATTTTCATGTTCTTTTATTATTTATTAATAAATATATTTAAACTTTCCATTGTGGCTGGTCCTTTAGAGAATATTTTAAACTTTGAGAGGACTTACAGACACTGTGGCCACTCCTGAAAGCCTTACTGCATTGGCCAAACACTATCATTTGTATTAATATTAATTTCACTCAGTATAATTGGGTACCCTTGTAAGAGCCTTAGAGTAGCTGGCTTTAGAGTGTCTGATGGCAGTGTAACTACCTTATAGTCTGGTCAGAAGGAGGCATAGCTAGTAAATCTGTGCCAGCTTTTCCCAGGCATGTGTGTGTTTGTGTGTGTGTGTGTGTGTGTGTGTGTGTGTGTGTGTGTGTGTGTGTGTGTGTGTGTGTGTGTGAAAATCAAATCTCTAAGAGTGTGTATGTCAGCTGCTTGGAGAAGGGACATGAAGCACTGGCTTCACAGAGATGATGGTGGAGGACTTGGCTTGGACACTTGGCCATTGACACAACTCTATAGTTGTGTCAGTGGGGAGTCTTACTGGGGACTTGCAGGGAGATAGAGAGAGAAACACAGGCCCCAGACTGAGTGTGTTCCCTGTGTGCTCTTAAGGGGAATTGTGCTTGTTGCAGTGAGCTGCATTTAAAATACTGTGTGTATCTACTTCTGTTCCAAGTGAACATCCCTATCTAGTGTCAGTGGTGAGGATTCAAGCTCCTTGATTCCTGGCCCAGAGAGGGGACAACACAGCTTTAATCCTGTGTACTAACTACAACAAAATGTCTGGAGGGATATATGCCAAAGGGGGCATTATGTTTACTTGTGGGTCTAACAAGGGCAGAGTATGGGGGGGGGGGGGTATAACTTCCTAGAAACTGGAGGCGGTTCCATTAGTAATTAGCTGAGTAAATTTGATACATAGCAGTTAAAGGCTAATTCATTTTTTTACAAACATGCCCAGGTCTTTAATAAAAATATGCATGCCATCTATGTGGTACTTGCAGTGTTGTGCTAGCTTCCAAAAGAGTACAATACTGCATTTTTATCATGTCTAGGTCCCTTAATATTTTTAAAAGTATATACACTTCACACTAGTTCCTTCAGTCAAATTCAGCTGTCATACTCAAAACATCATTTCAAAGGTACTAATTCAATGGATTCCTCAATGTATCAGCAAGTGGACATTTACACAACAACACTAACACCTACACAACAACGCTAAGTGAGTGGTTTTGTGATACAGGTTAAACCATCTTATTGACAGCCACACTATAATGCTATCATTGATGATGTATATTTTGTATTATCTAGTACTGCTTCTCACTTTTGGCAGAATTCACTGTCTTAGTATCATACTTGGATTGCTGTCATACCTCTCAACTTCCTAGAGCAAGAAATCTGAACAAAGCCATAAATAAAAGCATGACAAAGGCCCAAAAATAGGAACAATTGTTAAATATTGCTATTACAAACTTAGAAAGTTGATAGCATAACAGGTTTTGCATTAGCATGAATTTTCTGAAGGGTATGAAATCTGGAACTCAAATGTCTGCCATTATTTTTTAACTTCAATCTTTAATGATTTGCCACTAATTTGGCAGAAAACCACGCTTTTATGAAAAATGGACCAAAAGTATGAGGCAAAAATCTGGACATTCTGTCAAAATCTGTACAGTTGAGAGGTAT
The DNA here is from genome assembly GCF_019279795.1 of Protopterus annectens. Taxonomy (NCBI): domain Eukaryota; kingdom Metazoa; phylum Chordata; order Ceratodontiformes; family Protopteridae; genus Protopterus; species Protopterus annectens. The sequence goes on along the minus strand of NC_056750.1, from coordinate 526,914,976 downwards.
GAATTTGCTGTACTGCTAACTTTTTACTGTTGTTACCTTAGAAAGTCACACAAAAATATGTATCTGTTGTCAAGATGATCTCTTAATGTTGTACTTCTAGTATTTCTTATACTTTTATGTTACATTTTAAGTTTAATCATGCGATATTTAATGCAACTGGGTCATGACTGAAAAGTGTTAGTAGATCAAGTTTTAAATTGCCGAGAGATAGATAAATAAATAAATGCTATGCTTAAATTCCTACAACTTCTGACCATATGCAATATTTGTTATTTTATGCAACACAATCTCACTGGAAACATTCATAATATGTAGCGACTCCATAAGCAGCAAATCAGACATGTGGGGACATACAAATCTATAGCACTTTGTGATTGATACAGAAATGTGAATAATGTTCTGTACATGATATATTTCTTACAGTTTTTCAGGAAGTTGGAGCACCTTGCATGGCAAACACATGACAGACTTTATTCCAGTATGGCATATGCATATGGTGTAGCAATTTCTTTGTATTTTCTTTTATGGAATTTGTTTAGAAATGTAGCGTTTATATTTAGAAAGTTTATCTGTATACAGTATGTAATTTTTTTCTTCCTTCTTAGACATAAAGAACTGTAAAACATGAGTATGAAACAGTCAGGCAATGAATCAAACAGTCAGGCAATGACTCAAACTAGCTTTTCAAGTGACCCTTGAGAAACGTTGCTTGAGAGGAATGAGCCTGTCTGGGACTACATTAACCCATACCCTGTTTTCAGATCCCATATGCATTGGCATTTTTGACCGCACTACAGTGCTGCTTTGTGAAACAATTCGACTATCACCATGTACTTCTTGTTTCTTTCTGAAATGCAAAATGAAGCTGCAGATTGTTTTGCCTCATGCAGTTGCCATGGAAATAGTTTAACACAAATAATAGAAGACAAACGCCTTGAGTCAGCGGATTTTTGGCTGTAGAGAACAGAAGTCACACATGACTGCAAATGAGATATGCAGTAAATCATATCTAAATGTTATGTCCTCCAGAGTTTTTATTTTCCAGTTGGGGCATTTCCTGTGTCATTATACACTTTTCTTTTATGGCAGTGACAGCTAGTCATGTTGTAAGGACTGTAATACTGACAAGTTGTATTATACTTGAGGTATCTTCATATACTCTGGGTGAAAAAATGTATTTTATTTTACTGCTTTGCTTATATATTATTAAGGTTCAGAGATGACCTGTTTATTCACCATGTTTTATGACCTACCACTTTTTTATATTCATAATTAACAAATTTGCATCCTAGACTGGAGCCAGCCTGGAGACTGGACATAAGAGCAGAAAACTATCATTATAAATCCCAGTTTTGTGCTACGCTCAGTGTCTGCTGATTTTTATGCCTTTGGCTCAGTGGCCTTGGGTTACAATTTTTTTCTTGCAAGTGCAAAGTCAGGGAGTCTGTTTTCAAATCCTTTCTATTTCTATTTGGAGTTTACATGGTCTTCCAGAGTCTATGTAGGTTTTCTCTTGCATTTTCCATTTTTTCTCGCTTCCAGAATTGTTAATTGATAACTCTAAACTGTTGTCATTTGTATTACATTTGTCCTTGCCCATGCATCCTCATTCATGGGTGAAAAAAGTTCTGTGAAGACCAATTCATTTACCTAGTTAACAAGCAACTAGAGTAAAAATGACTGAATTAAGTCATTCATGCCCACCAATCACTGTCAGTTGGTGGCTGAACAGCAGGAAATAAATACCCCACCCCCTGGACGGGTAAGCTGATACTGACCTATCAAGATAATCACCATCCTGACTCTGTATTGTTGCTAGGGCTGTGCTGTGGGCTGGGCTCTGCCCTTTTGTGCCACAAAAACATTATTAGTTTATTTTGCATAAAGACAGTTGGACAACAGACTGTTTTCTTTGCCTATGTCCCCATCCTGTCTGCTGCTAAAACATAGGAAGGAAAGGTTCAGGTTAAATGGAATAAGAGTTCAATAAAGTGGGGCTCATAATGGGGTTTAAAATAGGGCTTAGGTGTCAAGTCATGTACATATAAGGTTGAGGTTTCAGCAGGAAAAGGAGATCAAAGGGAGGAGCCTGTAAAACATGAGTATGAGATAGCCAGGCAATGAGATAAAAGTCCAGTACCCAATCATAAATCCATAGAGTATACAACTCATACTGGTCACTTGCATTTAAACAAAGTGATGCAGATGGGCATAAGGAAATATGTACCCTAACTGAACGTCCATCTGTAATTAATAAACAGGTAGGAAACCTAAAATAAGCTGCAGTTCATACGGAGTCTTGATGCCAGCAAGTAAAAGGAACCATGACTCAGAAGGAATTGCACCAGATGGAAAACATACACACTCACACTATAAAGGTTATGAAAGCCTATCTGGTATAAGGTCTAGAAATACAAAGCTTTCTGAGTTATAAGTGTGAGTTTTAAACCATGACGTGCCCAGGCAAAATGAAGCATTGCAAAAGAATCTGGATGAGACACATAGAAATGACCGTGACTCTCACAGAAGTGGAGCTAGGTCATCAGGCACCCTGTGCAGCACACTGAACTTGCATCCCCCTCAACTCAAAGATGAGGTACAAAAAAGTCTACTGAAAGTTGCATACCAAAAAAAAAACCTCTTCTTAAAGTATAGCAAACTGCTTGCTACCGATATGACATGTAGCTTACTATAAATCAGGTTGCCATACAAGGAGTGATTCAATCCTTCACTCATGACAGCAAATCCAGTATTGTCATTCTTTCATTTCTAAAACTGGTACTGCAGTTTATCACAATCAGCACTTGCTAATCTCACCCTCTGGCATGTTGAGCTCAGGGCAGCATCCCCCTTTGCCCCACCCTAATTATGTCTCTGGACTCAAAAGTGTAATGAGCTATAATTAACAAAGGAAATGTAGGCTTTTTATGTGGAGCCTGGCAAAGTCTAAAAATGAAGGATACTGTACAATGGGGGTGGGGGTGGGGGTGAGTCTGGAACAGAAAGTGGATTCACAGTAGAAGTGGATGAGTTGTGTAAGGAGCACATGATGATATAACGTTAAAGGAGTGCTGTGGAGAGTCAACTGCCAAATGAAGTTATATGAGGGGCATATAACTCAATATAAAAGCCAAAGATAACATATAAAAGAAGAAGACATAACAAAAGATACGCTGAAAACCCTGTTACAAAACTCAAAAGGTTATAAAATACCACAACTCAGAATAAAAGCAGAGTTTTTAATGCAAATGAAAAAGTAACAGTATAAAGACTATTATAACAGATGCAATGGAATGTTTAAAATGCTTCAAGCTGTATCTAAACAACTTTCTCAATAACCGTATTAGTAACTTAAGCATATAAGATGTGCAAATTATTCAGATTAAGTAAGTTTGAAGATTATTATTGCCGACAGCACATATAATCAGAATATTCATTAACAGAAATTAGAAATCCCAACTCATAACAAGGACTTCTCTGTCCAGTGAATAACTTGTCAACAAACATTACAGCAAGTTATGATAGCCTGACTCAGTGAGGCTCCAGACAGTATTCTGTGCACCTTGTAGAAAGACCTTGCCGAAAGTGCTAATAAAATTGGAGTGTGAATTTTATTTGAGTTACGCTCAGTTTTTTGCCCGCTTTTTTGAGTTCATTAGTTTGTTTTGTTTGTTTTGAAGTACCTTGTAGAAAATCAAATTCATATTTATTTATTTATATATTTATTTATATTTGGAATAATTTTATTCCTATTCCTACAGACTAGCAAGTATCCTACCCCCTTCATACAATCAACCTCTTATTTCCACCAAAGATGAAGGCACACAGTCCATTTTTTCCTCTAGATGTGAGGGTTGTGCTGTACAGCAGTGCTGTCACTCACTGCAGGAAGGCAGTGGTTTTGTCTGAAATGTTAACGTTTCCCACTGCATAGGCTGATAGTGTGCCAGAGGCCGCTGTCTGATGGTAATATGTGATGGGAATGTCTGCTGTTTTCACAACATGTAACCCATTAATGACCTTATCCCAGCTGAAGGCAAGTGCATCTAACAATCTGCAATCTCCATGGGGACATTTATCCAAAATTCACCCAAAAGATATGCACTCCCCAGTTCTTTGTCACAGAAAGGGGTGCACAGGCCTTACCTTGCCATTCCTCTCTCTCTCTCTGTCTGTCTCTCTGTCTCTGTCTGTCTCTCTCTGTCTTCCCTAATTGTACAAAAGTCATCTGGGCTGTTTTATCCATCTATGACAATGGTATAACAAGTCATTTTAAATGCAGTACTGACTGTTTGTGTACATATACATATGTAATATATACACACATATGTATATGTGTATTATATACATACACACGTGTATTTATATATAAATAAATAGATGCATAGATACAGACAGACAGATGCAGATATAAAGATAACTTTATATTTATATCTATAATCTGTACATCTACCTATTTATATATATATATATATATATATATATATATATATATATATATATATATATATACATATATATATATATATATATATATATATATATATATATATATATATATATAAATGCATGTAAAAAGGTCATTCCAAAGGTTAAGTGTTTCTGTGCTCACAGTAATGAAGAGATTGTAAATAAGGAGATCCAAGGTTCAAGGTGTGTAAGACTGCAGGAAGTATATAGTTTGCACCTGTATTTGTTCACATAAACTCTGGTCTTCAGTAAACCCAAATTACTGCCTTATTCTAATCTGTATCATGCCTTTTGTCTTTGTTTTAGTTAGGCAATACCGCTGAGAAAGTGACAGATTGTTCTACATGCACTGTTCCCACCTCTATTTGGCAAGATCAACATTGCTTCAACTAGGTTAATTGTCCTCAGGCAGACAATGGCACACTGCCAAATAGCTGTCCTTATATTCCTTTTCAGCAGTTCTACTTGCTCTCATAAAGCAGGTCACACTGCAGAAAAGGAACAAGCCAACCCTGTTTATACCTGTTTCTGGCTAAATAACTACTGATTTGGGACATTGAGCAGTGCATCAGACTCTTTACACAGTTAGAAATTAATCAGTTTGCCATATTCTTTCCTGTGGTATTGCATAAGGAACCAATGTCTTCTAAACTGGTACATTATTTCTGAAATGCTGCAGGAACTGGGGTGCACCTGGATCCCTCATAAAGTGAATACTTTAACCCAAGTGTTTCTCGTTTCCCCTTAAAATGTTTCCTGTGAATGTAAAAGATCAGGTTTTAGAAACAGGATACTAAAAAAATTACCATTTGCCAGTCATTGCCTTTTTCCTTGACAAGACACAGACAATATGAAAAAAGTATAAAATAAAAATCTGCCAGCATACAGTCTAAGCTAAACAGATTCTAAACAGCACATCAAATTTAAATGTCTTTATATCAAACATGAACATTTTTGTACTCCCATTTTCAACAGCCAGGCTTGTAGTCAACTATTTGATTAGTTATGGTGTCACCCCAACAAAGTAGTGGTTTATTCAAGCATAGATATAGCTATAGATATGCATATACATAAACATATACATATCATTTACTTTTATTGACCAGGTTAGTTACATAAGGTGTAACTTATTTTCAGACGAGAATAAAGTGGCATACATAATGAATAGGGGAATTTTCAGTAGTTCCCTGAGAAATTCTCTTTACAAAAATATTGTGATGGGATTGAAAGTGATTGGTAAAGTCAAAAGTGTATGTTATGAAAAGTGTTTTGATAGTATTTGAAAATAAAAGAAACAAGTGTAAATAAAGTTCAGATTTGTATATATGTAAATAAAACCCCTTAATAACACCCATTTGTTAACCAGGTAGGCCCACTGGACACCAGTCCCTTTTCAGGTGTGATCCATGAGCAATGTCTGGTTAAGTGACTTGCTGAGCATCACGCAATAATGACAGATGAGATAATCAAACCTTGCACCATAGCAATGGCATTTCATAGCCTTAACCCTCTACACTGACTGTAAACATTGCATGTGATTAAGTAATGTGCAGAAAGTATTGAATTGTAGATATGTAAATATTTAAATAATGCACCTTACCATCGGGCCATTTATATCCATCTAAGATACTGGCATCTCAGGCAGATGGAACTAATATCACACTAGTTTAATAATTTATTAACATCAGCAGTGAAATTCTATTGTTATCTACTTTTGATATTTTTATCTATTTTTTGTCTGTCTATCTATCTATCTATCTATCTATCTATCTATCTATCTATCTAACTATCTATCTGTCTATATATCATATATCTATCTATCTCTCTATATATCTTCTGTCTACCTATCTATCTATCTATCTATCTATCTATCTATCTATCTATATATCATCTATCTATCTGTCTATATATCATCTATCTATCTATCTATCTATCTATCTATCTATCTATCTATCTATATATCATCTATATATCTATCTATTTATGTATCTGTCTATCTATATATCATCTATCTTTATATCTATCTATCTATCTCTCTATCTATCTATCTATCTATCTATCTATCTATCTATCTGTCAATCTGTTTGTGTATTTGTTTGCTTGTTTTAATTGTTAGTTAGGTAAATGAACAGGTCATATGATCCTCATCAGATCTGAGTTGGGTATATGAGTTCAAAGTTTTAGATGTGAGTATGTTATAGATTTATACTATACATACAGCCATCTAACAGAAAAGCACAGAATCTCAGTAACAGAGTAATAATATGTTATTTCACAGAGCATTGTAATTCACAGAACTATAGTAATACTCTACAGACATAATAGTGTTCCACTGCATACTCCAGCAAGCAGAACATTTCAGAGTGATGTATCAGGATGAATTCATAAAGGCTACCATGAGTACATATTTTACATGTCTTATGATGACCTTTGTATATGTAGAGATGATCCTAATATGGTGATTTTGCACAAAGACATGCAGCACTGTGTCTGGTTGTCTCCACTGCCATGCTACATAGTTTCACAGATTAGTACTAGGCTAACTACCTTGTGGGCCATTTTAATCTTACCTATTACCTCATGTGAGAATGTGAGAATCAAGCCCTGCACCTTGTGTTTATAAGGTAAGCACCATATCCATTGTGACAACCTCCTTTCTGTATTCAGAGACAATCCTAATATGGTGATTTTGCACAAAGACATGCAGCACCGTGTCTGGCTGTCTCCACTGCTGTGCTACATGCTAATGAGACAGTTCAGGGGAGAGGCATATGATAATGGCCATGTGCTCTGTCTCTCTCCTAGAACTCTCTCAGGGAAGGCATTGGGTGATACTTAGAATCACACACTTGTGTAGATTAATATAGTTGCTCCTGCTCATGAATGCCATGTTTATCCATTGTGGTAGAAGCAAATAACAGGGAGTTTAGAGGTAAGCTGGGGTTAGGAAATGAGTGTGTGTAAGGTAGGGTTAGGAAATGAGTGTGTGTAAGGTAGGGTTAGGAAATGAGTGTGTGTAAGGTAGGGTTAGGAAATGAGTGTGTGTAAGGTAGGGTTAGGAAATGAGTGTGTGTAAGGTAGGGTTAGGAAATGAGTGTGTGTAAGGTAGGGTTAGGAAATGAGTGTGTGTAAGGTAGGGTTAGGAAATGAGTGTGTGCAAGGTAGGGTTAGGAAATGAGTGTGTGTAAGGTAGGGTTAGGAAATGAGTGTGTGTAAGGTAGGGTTAGGAAATGAGTGTGTGTAAGGTAGGGTTAGGAAATGAGTGTGTGTAAGGTAGGGTTAGGAAATGAGTGTGTGTAAGGTAGGGTTAGGAAATGAGTGTGTGTAAGGTAGGGTTAGGAAATGAGTGTGTGTAAGGTAGGGTTAGGAAATGAGTGTGTGTAAGGTAGGGTTAGGAAATGAGTGTGTGTAAGGTAGGGTTAGGAAATGAGTGTGTGTAAGGTAGGGTTAGGAAATGAGTGTGTGTAAGGTAGGGTTAGGAAATGAGTGCGTGTAAGGTAGGGTTAGGAAATGAGTGTGTGTAAGGTAGGGTTAGGAAATGAGTGTGTGTAAGGTAGGGTTAGGAAATGAGTGTGTGTAAGGTAGGGTTAGGAAATGAGTGTGTGTAAGGTAGGGTTAGGAAATGAGTGTGTGTAAGGTAGGGTTAGGAAATGAGTGTGTGTAAGGTAGGGTTAGGAAATGAGTGTGTGTAAGGTAGGGTTAGGAAATGAGTGTGTGTAAGGTAGGGTTAAAAAATGAGTGTGTGTAAGATAGGGTTAGGAAATGAGTGCGTGTAAGGTAGGGTTATGAAATGAGTGCGTGTAAGGTAGGGTTAGGAAATGAGTGTGTGTAAGGTAGGGTTATGAAATGAGTGCGTGTAAGGTAGGGTTAGGAAATGAGTGTGTGTAAGGCAGGGTTATGAAATGAGTGTGTGTAAGGTAGGGTTACGAAATGAGTGTGTGTAAGGTAGGGTTAAGACATGAGTGTGTATAAGGTAGGGTTAGGAAATGAGTGTGTGTAAGGTAGGGTTAGGAAATGAGTGTGTGTAAGGTAGGGTTAGGAAATGAGTGTGTGTAAGGTAGGGTTAGGAAATGAGTGTGTGTAAGGTAGGGTTAGGAAATGAGTGTGTGTAAGGTAGGGTTAGGAAATGAGTGTGTGTAAGATAGGGTTAGGAAATGAGTGTGTGTAAGGTAGGGTTAGGAAATGAGTGCATGTAAGGTAGGGTTAAGAAATGAGTGTGTGTAAGGTAGGGTTAGGAAATGAGTGTGTGTAAGGTAGGGTTAGGAAATGAGTGTGTGTAAGGTAGGGTTAGGAAATGAGTGCGTGTAAGGTAGGGTTAGGAAATGAGTGCGTGTAAGGTAGGGTTAAGAAATGAGTGTGTGTAAGATAGGGTTAGGAAATGAGTGCGTGTAAGGTAGGGTTAGGAAATGAGTGTGTGTAAGGTAGGGTTAGGAAATGAGTGCGTGTAAGGTAGGGTTAGGAAATGAGTGTGTATAAGTTAGTGTTAGGAAATGAGTGCGTGTAAGGTAGGGTTAGGAAATGAGTGCGTGTAAGGTAGGGTTAAGAAATGAGTGTGTGTAAGATAGGGTTAGGAAATGAGTGCGTGTAAGGTAGGGTTAGGAAATGAGTGTGTGTAAGGTAGGGTTAGGAAATGAGTGTGTGTAAGGTAGGGTTAAGAAATGAGTGTGTGTAAGGTAGGGTTAGGAAATGAGTGTGTGTAAGGTAGGGTTAAGAAATGAGTGTGTGTAAGGTAGGGTTAGGAAATGAGTGTGTGTAAGGTAGGGTTAGGAAATGAGTGCGTGTAAGGTAGGGTTAGGAAATGAGTGTGTGTAAGGTAGGGTTAAGAAATGAGTGTGTGTAAGGTAGGGTTAGGAAATGAGTGTGTGTAAGCTGGGGTTAGGAAATGAGTGTGTGTAAGGTATGGTTAGGAAATGAGTGCGTGTAAGGTAGGGTTAGGAAATGAGTGTTTGTAAGATAGGGTTAGGAAATGAGTGTGTGTAAGGTAGGGTGAGGAAATGAGTGTGTGTAAGGTAGGGTTAGGAAATGAGTGTGTGTAAGGTAGGGTTAGGAAATGAGTGCGTGTAAGGTAGGGTTAGGAAATTAGTGCGTGTAAGGTAGGGTTAGGAAATGAGTGTGTGTAAGGTAGGGTTAGGAAATGAGTGCGTGTAAGATAGGGTTAGGAAATGAGTGTGTGTAAGGTAGGGTTAGGAAATGAGTGTGTGTAAGGTAGGGTTAGGAAATGAGTGTGTGTAAGGTAGGGTTAGGAAATGAGTGCGTGTAAGGTAGGGTTAGGAAATGAGTGCATGTAAGGTAGGGTTAAGAAATGAGTGCGTGTAATGTAGGGTTAGGAAATGAGTGTGTGTAAGGTAGGGTTAAGAAATGAGTGTGTGTAAGGTAGGGTTAGGAAATCAGTGTGTGTAAGGTAGGGTTAAGAAATGAGTGTGTGTAAGGTAGGGTTAAGAAATGAGTGTGTGTAAGGTAGGGTTAAGAAATGAGTGTGTGTAAGGTAGGGTTAGGAAATGAGTGTGTGTAAGGTAGGGTTAAGAAATGAGTGTGTGTAAGGTAGGGTTAGGAAATGAGTGTGTGTAAGGTAGGGTTAGGAAATGAGTGTGTGTAAGGTAGGGTTAGGAAATGAGTGTGTAAGGTAGGGTTAGGAAATGAGTGCGTGTAAGGTAGGGTTAGGAAATGAGTGCGTGTAAGGTAGGGTTAGGAAATGAGTGCGTGTAAGGTAGGGTTAGGAAATGAGTGCGTGTAAGGTAGGGTTAGGAAATGAGTGCGTGTAAGGTAGGGTTAGGAAATGAGTGTGTGTAAGGTAGGGTTAAGAAATGAGTGCGTGTAAGGTAGGGTTAGGAAATGAGTGTGTGTAAGGTAGGGTTAAGAAATGAGTGTGTGTAAGGTAGGGTTAAGAAATGAGTGTGTGTAAGGTAGGGTTAAGAAATGAGTGTGTGTAAGGCAGGGTTAGGAAATGAGTGTGTGTAAGGTAGGGTTAAGAAATGAGTGTGTGTAAGGTAGGGTTAGGAAATGAGTGCGTGTAAGGTAGGGTTAGGAAATGAGTGCGTGTAAGGTAGGGTTAGGAAATGAGTGTGTGTAAGGTAGGGTTAGGAAATGAGTGCGTGTAAGGTAGGGTTAGGAAATGAGTGTGTGTAAGGTAGGGTTAGGAAATGAGTGCGTGTAAGGTAGGGTTAGGAAATGAGTGTGTGTAAGGTAGGGTTAGGAAATGAGTGTGTAAGGTAGGGTTAGGAAATGAGTGTGTGTAAGGTAGGGTTAGGAAATGAGTGCGTGTAAGGTAGGGTTAGGAAATGAGTGCGTGTAAGGTAGGGTTAGGAAATGAGTGTGTGTAAGGTAGGGTTAAGAAATGAGTGTGTGTAAGGTAGGGTTAAGAAATGAGTGCATGTAAGGTAGGGTTAAGAAATGAGTGTGTGTAAGATAGGGTTAGGAAATGAGTGCATGTAAGGTAGGGTTAAGAAATGAGTGCGTGTAAGGTAGGGTTAGGAAATGAGTGTGTGTAAGGTAGGGTTAAGAAATGAGTGTGTGTAAGGTAGGATTAGGAAATGAGTGTGTGTAAGGTAGGGTTAAGAAATGAGTGTGTGTAAGGTAGGGTTAAGAAATGAGTGTGTGTAAGGTAGGGTTGGGAAATGAGTGCGTGTAAGGTAGGGTTAGGAAATGAGTGCGTGTAAGGTAGGGTTAGGAAATGAGTGTGTGTGTAAGGTAGGGTTAGGAAATGAGTGCGTGTAAGGTAGGGTTAGGAAATGAGTGTGTGTAAGGTAGGGTTAGGAAATGAGTGCGTGTAAGGTAGGGTTAGGAAATGAGTGTGTGTAAGGTAGGGTTAGGAAATGAGTGCATGTAAGGTAGGGTTAGGAAATGAGTGTGTGTAAGGTAGGGTTAGGAAATGAGTGTGTGTAAGGTAGGGTTAAGAAATGAGTGTGTGTAAGGTAGGGTTAAGAAATGAGTGCGTGTAAGGTAGGGTTAAGAAATGAGTGTGTGTAAGATAGGGTTAGGAAATGAGTGCATGTAAGGTAGGGTTAAGAAATGAGTGCGTGTAAGGTAGGGTTAGGAAATGAGTGTGTGTAAGGTAGGGTTAAGAAATGAGTGTGTGTAAGGTAGGATTAGGAAATGAGTGTGTGTAAGGTAGGGTTAAGAAATGAGTGTGTGTAAGGTAGGGTTAGGAAATGAGTGCGTGTAATGTAGGGTTAAGAAATGAGTGTGTGTAAGATAGGGTTAGGAAATGAGTGCGTGTAAGGTAGGGTTAAGAAATGAGTGTGTGTAAGATAGGGTTAGGAAATGAGTGCGTGTAAGGTAGGGTTAAGAAATGAGTGCGTGTAAGGTAGGGTTAGGAAATGAGTGTGTGTAAGGTAGGGTTAAGAAATGAGTGTGTGTAAGGTAGGGTTAGGAAATGAGTGTGTGTAAGGTAGAGTTAAGAAATGAGTGTGTGTAAGGTAGGGTTAGGAAATGAGTGCGTGTAAGGTAGGGTTAGGAAATGAGTGTGTGTAAGATAGGGTTAGGAAATGAGTGTGTGTAAGGTAGGGTTAAGAAATGAGTGTGTGTAAGATAGGGTTAGGAAATGAGTGCGTGTAAGGTAGGGTTAAGAAATGAGTGTGTGTAAGATAGGGTTAGGAAATGAGTGTGTGTAAGGTAGGGTTAGGAAATGAGTGCGTGTAAGGTAGGGTTAGGAAATGAGTTTGTGTAAGGTAGGGTTAGGAAATGAGTGTGTGTAAGGTAGGGTTAGGAAATGAGTGTGTGTAAGGTAGGGTTAGGAAATGAGTGTGTGTAAGGTAGGGTTAAGAAATGAGTGCGTGTAAGGTAGGGTTAGGAAATGAGTGTGTGTAAGGTAGGGTTAGGAAATGAGTGTGTGTAAGGTAGGGTTAAGAAATGATTGTGTGTAAGATAGGGTTAGGAAATGAGTGTGTGTAAGATAGGGTTAGGAAATGAGTGCGTGTAAGGTAGGGTTAGGAAATGAGTGCGTGTAAGGGAGGGTTAAGAAATGAGTGTGTGTAAGATAGGGTTAGGAAATGAGTGTGTGTAAGGTAGGGTTAAGAAATGAGTTCGTGTAAGGTAGGGTTAGGAAATGAGTGCGTGTAAGGTAGGGTTAGGAAATGAGTGCATGTAAGATAGGGTTAAGAAATGAGTGTGTGTAAGATAGGGTTAGGAAATGAGTGCGTGTAAGGTAGGGTTAGGAAATGAGTGCGTGTAAGGTAGGGTTAAGAAATGAGTGTGTGTAAGATAGGGTTAGGAAATGAGTGCGTGTAAGGTAGGGTTAAGAAATGAGTGCGTGTAAGGTAGGGTTAGGAAATGAGTGCGTGTAAGGTAGGGTTAGGAAATGAGTGTGTGTAAGGTAGGGTTAGGAAATGAGTGTGTGTAAGGTAGGGTTAAGAAATGAGTGTGTGTAAGATAGGGTTAGGAAATGAGTGTGTGTAAGGTAGGGTTAAGAAATGAGTGTGTGTAAGATAGGGTTAGGAAATGAGTGCGTGTAAGGTAGGGTTAGGAAATGAGTGCGTGTAAGGTAGGGTTAGGAAATGAGTGTGTGTAAGGTAGGGTTAGGAAATGAGTGTGTGTAAGGTAGGGTTAGGAAATGAGTGTGTAAGGTAGGGTTAGGAAATGAGTGCGTGTAAGGTAGGGTTAGGAAATGAGTGTGTGTAAGGTAGGGTTAGGAAATGAGTGCGTGTAAGGTAGGGTTAAGAAATGAGTGTGTGTAAGGTAGGGTTAGGAAATGAGTGTGTGTAAGGTAGGGTTAAGAAATGAGTGTGTGTAAGATAGGGTTAGGAAATGAGTGCGTGTAAGGTAGGGTTAAGAAATGAGTGCGTGTAAGGTAGGGTTAGGAAATGAGTGTGTAAGGTAGGGTTAGGAAATGAGTGTGTGTAAGGTAGGGTTAGGAAATGAGTGTGTGTAAGGTAGGGTTAGGAAATGAGTGTGTGTAAGGTAGGGTTAAGAAATGAGTGTGTGTAAGATAGGGTTAGGAAATGAGTGCGTGTAAGGTAGGGTTAAGAAATGAGTGTGTGTAAGGTAGGGTTAGGAAATGAGTGTGTGTAAGGTAGGGTTAAGAAATGAGTGTGTGTAAGGTAGGGTTAAGAAATGAGTGCGTGTAAGGTAGGGTTAAGAAATGAGTGTGTGTAAGGTAGGGTTAGGAAATGAGTGTGTGTAAGGTAGGGTTAGGAAATGAGTGTGTGTAAGGTAGGGTTAGGAAATGAGTGTGTGTAAGGTAGGGTTAGGAAATGAGTGTGTGTAAGGTAGGGTTAGGAAATGAGTGTGTGTAAGGTAGGGTTAGGAAATGAGTGTGTAAGGTAGGGTTAGGAAATGAGTGTGTGTAAGGTAGGGTTAGGAAATGAGTGTGTGTAAGGTAGGGTTAGGAAATGAGTGTGTGTAAGGTAGGGTTAGGAAATGAGTGTGTGTAAGGTAGGGTTAGGAAATGAGTGTGTGTAAGGTAGGGTTAGGAAATGAGTGTGTGTAAGGTAGGGTTAGGAAATGAGTGCGTGTAAGGTAGGGTTAGGAAATGAGTGTGTGTAAGGTAGGGTTAGGAAATGAGTGTGTGTAAGGTAGGGTTAGGAAATGAGTGTGTGTAAGGTAGGGTTAGGAAATGAGTGTGTGTAAGGTAGGGTTAGGAAATGAGTGTGTGTAAGGTAGGGTTAGGAAATGAGTGTGTGTAAGGTAGGGTTAGGAAATGAGTGTGTGTAAGGTAGGGTTAGGAAATGAGTGTGTGTAAGGTAGGGTTAGGAAATGAGTGTGTGTAAGGTAGGGTTAGGAAATGAGTGTGTGTAAGGTAGGGTTAGGAAATGAGTGTGTGTAAGGTAGGGTTAGGAAATGAGTGTGTGTAAGGTAGGGTTAGGAAATGAGTGCGTGTAAGGTAGGGTTAGGAAATGAGTGCGTGTAAGGTAGGGTTAGGAAATGAGTGTGTGTAAGGTAGGGTTAGGAAATGAGTGTGTGTAAGGTAGGGTTAGGAAATGAGTGTGTGTAAGGTAGGGTTAGGAAATGAGTGTGTGTAAGGTAGGGTTAGGAAATGAGTGTGTGTAAGGTAGGGTTAGGAAATGAGTGTGTGTAAGGTAGGGTTAGGAAATGAGTGTGTGTAAGGTAGGGTTAGGAAATGAGTGTGTGTAAGGTAGGGTTAGGAAATGAGTGTGTGTAAGGTAGGGTTAGGAAATGAGTGTGTGTAAGGTAGGGTTAGGAAATGAGTGTGTAAGGTAGGGTTAGGAAATGAGTGTGTGTAAGGTAGGGTTAGGAAATGAGTGTGTAAGGTAGGGTTAGGAAATGAGTGTGTGTAAGGTAGGGTTAGGAAATGAGTGTGTGTAAGGTAGGGTTAGGAAATGAGTGTGTGTAAGGTAGGGTTAGGAAATGAGTGTGTGTAAGGTAGGGTTAGGAAATGAGTGTGTAAGGTAGGGTTAGGAAATGAGTGTGTAAGGTAGGGTTAGGAAATGAGTGTGTGTAAGGTAGGGTTAGGAAATGAGTGTGTAAGGTAGGGTTAGGAAATGAGTGTGTGTAAGGTAGGGTTAGGAAATGAGTGTGTAAGGTAGGGTTAGGAAATGAGTGTGTGTGTAAGGTAGGGTTAGGAAATGAGTGCGTGTAAGGTAGGGTTAGGAAATGAGTGTGTGTAAGGTAGGGTTAGGAAATGAGTGTGTGTAAGGTAGGGTTAGGAAATGAGTGCGTGTAAGGTAGGGTTAGGAAATGAGTGCGTGTAAGGTAGGGTTAGGAAATGAGTGTGTGTAAGGTAGGGTTAGGAAATGAGTGTGTAAGGTAGGGTTAAGAAATGAGTGCGTGTAAGGTAGGGTTAGGAAATGAGTGTGTGTAAGGTAGGGTTAGGAAATGAGTGTGTGTGAGTATGCAAAGGGCTGCATGTGTGAGTATCTGTCTGTGTCTACCCTCTGTAGCAACTGGGAAGTAGAGAAGTGTTACATTAGGGCTGTGTGTGTGTGTGTGTGTGTGTGTGTGTGTGTGTGTGTGTGTGTGTGTGTGTGTGTGTGTGTGTGTGTGTGTGTGTGTATAGTGTGTGTGTGTGTGTGTGTGTGTGTGTGTGTGTGTGTGTGTGTGTGTGTGTGTGTGTGTGTGTGTGTGTGTGTGTGTGTGTGTGTGTGTGTGTGTGTGTGTGTGTGTGTGTGTGTGTGTGTGTGTGTGTGTGTGTGTGTGTGTGTGTGTGTGTGTGTGTGTGTGTGTGTGTGTGTGTGTGTGTGTGTGAATGGATGGATATGTGTGTGTGTGTGTGTGTGTGTGTGTGTGTGTGTGTGTGTGTGTGTGTGTGTGTGTGTGTGTGTGTGTGTGTGTGTGTGTATGTGTGTGTATAAGAGCCTAGGTGGGTTGGGGTGGCTGTCATATGTTAACAAAAAGAGCTTGTAGCTTTTGGTGGGGGAAACCATTAGCCACCAGGGATAATTCATAAATTTTATACCTGAGGGGCACTTAGACAAAATCAGGCATGAGGGATTGGGAAACACTGTGCCCCAGGGCTAATTCTTATTTCCATACCTTTAATGGCATTTTAACAGCAGGAGGACTGGGGTGAACTACTAGACATAAAGAATAACTCTAATGTGCCATGCCCAAATGACACATAAACACAACGGGAATCAGGTGGTGGGGAACTCTAGACATGAGGGATTTGTTTTAACAAAATATAACTAAAAAAATTAATACAAGCCCACATATGTAGGAAAAGGGATCCAAACCATGCACCCTTGCCATTACAACCCCCTGGAGTAGCCTGCAGCACTAATTGATACATTACTATAGCAGCTCTTTGTTACATGTATATTAAGGAGCATGGACTTTATGCAATGGCTGCAACACATTGTCACATATGAAGAAGGATGAGAAATGATGGGCATACCCTTCAGCCTCAGAAGCTTTTGCACTGTAATGCTGAAGGATGTGAAGTGTGAAACTGAAATGTATGGTATTCTGGACTGATTATAATCATACCTGAATTACATGAGCAGGAGAAAAGTTGACATAAATTTTCTGACAGCAGGGACAGAATGAGATAGAAGGTGTGCTTAAGCACATAGACAGCCCCAGACTAATTACTTCTTGTCGGAGTGCATTATCTAACTTTTGACTAATATCAGGAGAAAGAAATAGCTTGTTTCAATTTCTGTCTTTTCTTTCCTTCACTCTCGTGCTGTGTCAGTATGTGACTGTGTGTGTGTGTGTGTGTGTGTGTGTGTGTGTGTGTGTGTGTGTGTGTGTGTGTGTGTGTGTGTGTGTGTGTGTGTGTGTGTGTCTAAGTCTCAAACACACACACCATACCCACACATACACACACCAATAAGCAAGTTCACACAAATCCTTTACATGTGATAAGTAAAAGTAATGGATTATTTCACCTAGAGACAGCCGTCTCTCTCTCCCCCCCCCTCCAAAAAAAAATGTTGCTATGGAAACCTTGAATGCCTGTCTATGATCAAGATGATGTTCTTTTTTTAAGTAATTCATTTTGCATATTTCACTCTTATGATTAGTGATATCAAGCAACAATTGATGCCCAGTTTCCTACGTGCATAGGCTGTTCTTCCAACCTTCCAAATACCTCTTAACAGAGACTGCATTAAAAATCCTGTTTCATCTTTGCAGAAGCGACACATACTCCTGTTCTAATTCAGCAACTCCTCTTAAGTGAGTTCTACTCACTTGTAATTTGCCCCTATAACATCTTGGTCACTTATGAAAGTGGAGAAAATGACATTTTACTTGCCTAACTCTTGATACTTTCTGTTGCACATCAGACCATAAAGTAGGACCCTAATGCTAAGTTTGCCTTATATCCTACATGTCTATCTGTTTTTGATTCAGTTTTAATTACAGTTAGAGCATTTGCCCAATTAATTCAAATATTTTATCCTTAAAAAAAAATGGGAGTGTGAGTCTGTGAAGTGTCCTAAGTACTGGTGCCTGTGTGTGTGTGTGTGTGTGTGTGTGTGTGTGTGTGTGTGTGTGTGTGTGTGTGTGTGTGTGTGTGTGTGTGTGTGTGTGTGTGTGTGTGCCTATGCATGTCTGTGTACAGTACATGTGTTTATGTGTGTGTGTATCTGTCTCTCTATATGTATACGTCTGTGTGTATCTTTAGAACAATCTAAAATTTATTACAGTAGTGAGAAGTTTTTCACTTGATCATAACCAAACATTAGAGGTATAACCATTGAAATAAAATGCTGTTCAGATGGGGAGAGGGCAGTTTCGATGCGAAAGCAACTGATCACCATTATCATCAGATCATAGTTAAACTATCATCACTCAAGATTGCCACACATATTGTGCACTAATGAAAAAAGCTAGCAAGTCTTACTTACAGAGCCAGCTCAACATCAGATAGAGGAGCACTGCCCAACAGAATTAAAATAACTCTTCATGCACATGAAACAGGTGGCACTACCAAATGGAGTTAAAATAATTCCTAACACACAGGAAACAGGTGGCACTGCCAAATGTAGTTAAAATAACTCATTACACACAGGAAGCAGGTGGTGCTACCAAATGGCATCTATATTATGTGATTAAAGCTTCAGTTAGTCGAGTAACTAAAGTTTGATCACTAAATATCAAAAACACAAAACTGCGAATGGCAGTTTCCACGCAGGGAAACAATGCCATAGTCTCAACAAAAAAAAAACAAAAACATTAAACACAAATTAAGTGGAGGGCTTTGCCCCTCACACCCCTCAATGTGGGGAGCTGTGCCTCCCACACCCCCCAACTATATATACCAACTCCAAGATCGCTCCACATTGTAGAATGGACAAAATTGAAATAACAGCCAAACAAATTATTTCCCTACGTGGAAACTGCCATTCACGGTTTTGCGTTTTTGACATTTAGTGATTAAGCTTTAACTACTCGACTAACTGAAGCTTTGATCACGTAATATAGACCCGCCAAATGGAGATAAAATAACTCCTCACACACCAGAAACTATTTGGCAGACACAGTCATTTGCATAGCTTCACATTGCTTTTTCATTTAATAGCTTTCACAAATGACAATAATTATTTTACCTTACATCTCTGTTTACCACTCTGTTTTTCTTTTACGGTAGATAGATATTTTTTCTTTTAAACTTTATAAACTCTATACAGTATATTACTTTCATGTTCATTCCTCATGCAAGGTATACTTTATCTCATTAGCAGTTGGCTGCTTCATCTAGTCTATCCCTGCTACCACCCCTCCACTCCTCCAGTTTCCAGTTTAGACTTCTCCTCTCCTTCCTCCTGATATGACTATTGTAGTATTCTAATACATCTTTCCATTGCTTTTTCATTTTCCCTCCCCTCTTTTCCTCATTCTTGTCAGTTTTGCCATCTTCTCACCATATCTATGAAGCTATTTTATAGTTCTTGCGCCTGTACTGTTTTTGTCCCCTTCCAATTTTTATTTAATTATGTGGCAGTCTGATAAAGTTTCTTTTTTTTCTCAGATGTCTGCTTTCGTTATATGCCATACAGAATTCCCAGATATGTTCTGTTTTTTTTTTTTGAAATATGCATTGCCAAATCTTCTCTGCCTGCTTCCAGACTTCTTATGCCTACCCACAATCTCAGAACATGTGTATCACTTGTCCCCCTTTCTCCTGACACCTCCGATATCTGCTATCCTCCTTTATGTCTTCCTTTACTGCTCTTACAGGGGTTAGTTACCACTAATCCGGTATTTTCAGGCTTTGTTTTCCTATTCCATGCATGTTTTGCATGTGTCTCACTTGTGCCAGTACCCTGTGGCTTCCGTCCATTCTTCCTCCCTTTCCAAATTCTTCTCCTAGACCCACAATGTATGCTGAGGTTAAAAAAAATGCCAAAGTCTCTTAGGGCGCACTCTAAAATATCCCATCCTCCAGCACACAAGATAATACCTACTATTTCCCCTCTCACAAATACTGTAAATCCACCCAGCTCACCCAAGAGTCGTTAGGTAAGCAGGCTTAATCCCATAATGCCAACTATATCCACACAAGAAAATGTTTTAATCATAACTAAGTCTTTAAATAGGCATACAGCCTCCACACTCATTAGAGTGGAATAGAACTGGGTTACTGGAAGCTGCTTGTCCAGTGACAGGATTTGTGATGTTACAGGGACCCTAAGGACCCTTAAGCAAGATGAATATGACTTTCACCTAGTAGTAGCCCATGTTGGAGTCAATGACCTGAGGCACTCTATCCAGAGGGTCATGCAGAGCAGAATGATGAAAGTTACTATTTATGCATTAGAAGCTGGAAAAGCACTGGTCTTGTGAATATCTTGTCTTCACCAAGAATGATGTGTAGACACCAAGACAAAATAATTGAATTTAACAATCGGTCATGTAATTAGTGTCTTTCCATTATGTGTCAGTCCAGAATGAGATCCAGTTTTGCAGCGATATAATATAATTCCCATACCAGGGCTACTGGATACAAGCTAAAGCCTTTGCTGCCCCTGTGATGCTGAATGTTAGGAGTCTAACTTGAAAAATGCCAGAACTTGAGGCTTTCCTGCAACTTGAACATATTCATATTTGTGCTGCTTATGAGAAATATTTTTAATATAATGACAGCACTTTATATACGTGAGTTTAGTACCTATCACGCAAACAGACTCTTAGGTAACTGTGGAGGAAGTATCTGTTTTTGTTCAAAACACCATTACATCACATCAATTTACCCATGACCCTATCTTAGAGTCCAAAAGTCATGGAAAAATAGTTAACATCATTGAGGCATTAAATATCAAACCAAATACAATCTTGCTAGGGGATTTCAATTACACAAGCATTAAATGGCACATGTACACCTTTAAAAATGATTATGCTCAGCGTTTCCTAGACATTTCTACTGCCATTACTCTGCAATAAATTGTAAAACTATCCACTAGAATCTCTAACATCTTTGACTTGGGCCCCTACTCACATAGCCACTGCCTGTATCCCACCAGCATCAACTTATCCCTGGTTAAATCTGACAACAAATTGGTTATCTTCTCTGTCAGGTCTATTTTTATTATCCCATCAACAAATGATATTATCCTTAGGGACTTCTCCAAGATAAACCTACTTTAGTTTGTGGAAGACATATGCAAAATTCCAACAATCCCTTTTCAAGTAGCCCTAACTGAGAGGGCTGCAACATTCACTTCTGACTTTAAATACCTAATCATCTGCATAGAAAAGTCAATATCGTCCACCCTCATTATAATGTTAAATTCAGGAATAAACCTCTCTGGTGGAACTTTTATATAAATACATTGTATAAAAAAAGAAAAAAAAAAACAATGAAAGGTTGCAAGGGATTTCCATCCCTGAACCTAGGGACTGCACTGAAACATACCAGCAAGGAATGTATGGGTCACTATTAGAAAATGTAAGGCAGAACACAAACTTAAGGTTGCTACAGATACCTAAGGAAACTACAGATATTTCTCCAGCTATGTCAGAATAATAAGGAATAATGTCCCAGAATGCACTGAACCCCATTATAACAATAACACACTGTTAGATCCCAAGCTTATAATCAATATATTAGCTGACAAATTTAGTGCTAGCTTTCTCCCACCTATGCACTTTGCTGCCCCCATCCCTGAAATTTAGTTTCCCCTGAAATCACCTTGGAATACATCTTAAAATCCCTGTCAGAGGCTAACAATAAAGCTTCTATGAGATAAAGCAACACAGCAGGTTGCATTCTCATCAGTTCACAAGTATGTGCCATCTGAGCCTCTACTTAAACTGTTCAACCTCAGCCTGTCTACAGGGTTTGAGTCTGATTCTGAAGAACATACACTGTGGCTTCCCCATACCAGGGTGATCCCTTTACAGGCCAGGTAATTACAGGCTGATTAGCCTCACCAGCCTAAAATGCAAAACCATGGAATGTATCATAGCAGAACTCATTTATGCGGACATAGACAGTTTAACTAAAATAGACTCCACTCACTTTGGTTTTGTGAAGGTCAGATCCTGTCTCCTGTAAACCTAGTAACCTTCTTTGAAAAGGTTAGAGAGGCTGTGGGCAGGGCTCTTGATATTATTTCTTGTGCTGGAATTATTGAAAAAATTAGACAAACTTAATGTAAACAACTACATTGCCTGATGGATTGCAAAAAAGTTATCAAAACTATCTCAGATTCTGATTGTAAACTTGTAATGGGCGGAGTGCCAAAGAGATCCATGCTGGGCCTGCACCTGTTTGGCATTTATTTTCCAGACATCCCAAATCCCATTCCAGGTAGTTGACCAAATTGGCTGATGACTGTAAGCTGGGTACTGTTATCCTCATATCCACTCCTACTCAACAACTCCAGCAAGGATAGAATATGCACATGCCTGGCATACTGAAAAAAGTATGACATTGTTGAGTTCAGTAAAAAAGCTGCTCCCACTTCATTGGTACTCATCTTCAGATAGAGATGGTTGTAAGAGACCCGGGTACTTATGTGGACTTCTCAGTCTCTCTCTCTCTCTGTCATTCGGTCATCATAGTTCCATCATAGTCAGGAAGTCCTGCTGTCTTTTCCAGTTAATTACTAAGGTAATATCTTCAAGATTCAAAGGTCATCCTACTCCTGTATTCTACCCTTATCAGGCTCATCACTGAATACAATGCCCCCTTTGGTATGTAGAAATTGAAGCATATTGCTCAACTGGAAAGGTCCCAAATATTTCTAAGCAAGAAAACTAAGTCTTAAATCTGGTAACTATCCTGAATGATTAGCATGACACTCTTTATACTTAGTAGCCCACACTAGAGACCTAACTGACACCAAAATATGAACAAGACCTGCTGGAGGGATACATTCCTAACACAGAGTATACACAGCCTACTGAATAAGTTGCCACTACAGCTTAGACACACTGCTACTTAGCCTGTTGTAACGGGTCTATTTTTTAATATATTTTTATTCATTTTCAAAACAAAAGAGTCATGCACACAGTTTTCATGACATTGAAATATGTATACATAGTTTAAACAAATAAATAAAACCATCTAACAAAAGAAATATTTACAGGGGTGTCTATAGTTACATATAATTCTCCTTCTATTTCTATGAACTTTCAAATCAGGGCTTGCTACAGTCATTACTCTCCAATATTTCAGTTACTTCTTGTCATGCAATACATAATGAGGTAGTTTTTCAGTTCTTCCTTTGATGGTATTTATTTGCAATTGTGATACTATTAATATAATATTTCTGTATTGATTGAAGGTAGAAGACTCAAACTTCCATGTCATTGTTATGTTCTTTCTTGCAATAGCTAAAAGGGTCCATAAAATTGTATATTTCATTCTTGGAACACAGTAAGGTACAGGCCCATTAAACAGAGTCAAAAATTTAGATAACTGAAATTTGTCATTGAATACCACTTGTAAAAAGTAATTAACTTTGTCCCAATATGGTTTAATCAATTGGCATTCATAAAACATGTAGCCAGTCTGCTTTTATGTTTAACACTAGTCTTGATGTCTAGATCAGTAGACAAAATTTGCACCAGGCTTATCATGTATGTCCTTAATATAGGAAATAAGTAGGATTAGGTGTTTGACAAGGGTGGCAAGAATTTTTAAGATTGTCTTTTTAAAGGTGTTTATGGTTAGGCATCTTAAAGTCATTGTGATTGATTCCCTATTATTATCCCTATGTTCCTACATTCCTATATTCAAGCATTGCTAACTTCTGTCTGACTTCCATATGTTTCTAGATGTATAGGTTCATAAGTGTATATTAGGCTACCGACCACAAGGGCCCTTATAAGCCAAGCCATAAAGCCCAAATATGACCCACTAACTTGATTTATAAAGGTGATTTACTAACTGCATCTGTCCATCAGATACATAGGAGCAAAACCAGCAGTGTATTTCCGATTGCACATCCATTTGTCCAGGTTGTGCTTAAATTGGGATAGGGAGGAGCTCTGCTTCACATGGATGAGGGCCCTGTTTTAGAGAATGGGAATCAATCCCAATAAACAGGCCAGTCCAGGAATCCCACATTTTCTCTCTCAGGAAAAAAAAAACACACACATTGTCCCTGTACACAAAGGAAGAAATTCAACAGACATTACTAAGTTTAAACCTATAGAAATCTTATTCCCTTCTCCAAAATACTTAAAAAAATTATTCATAAACAATTGGTAAACTATCTCCTGCAGGAAGAACTCATATTCCCCCCACACAACACTGCTTCTGTCCCTCCCATAGTAGTAATACTGCACTTCTAACCTTTATAGATACTGTCAATAAAGCTAGAGATAACAGCTAAATACTTTCTCTTATTTCTACACATTTCTGAAGCCTTTAACACAGTTTGTTACAGCAAACCTCTACTTCAAATGCCCTCACTAGGTCTATCTCAAACTACCCTTGTATGGTTCAAATGCTACCTGTCCAATAGGTATCAATTATTATAATGGAACTACACCCTCTGTCCATACCTCCAAGTCATCATCAGTATACATCTATCATTGTTTCACATCCTCTTTAGCATTCTAACACCCTCCAAACATCTACAAAACAGGCCTCCCTCATATAATATTCAGATGACTCCATATTAATATGCATGTCTGACCAGAAGGCACATCTCAAAAAAATTACTCAGAAAGCTTTAACAGCTACTGAAATATGGCTTTGTAACTCACAAATCATGCTAAACACCCAAAAATCAGTCTACTACTTTTTTAACTAAAGCACTCTCTCAGGAAAAAAAATGAAAATCCTCTTTCTTAATAATACAACCATTGAAGTCACTTCATAGCAAATTATTAGAGATGATAGTGGATGATAATCTTAAATTTGACTCATATCCAAAATTGCTTAAAGGGATGCTTCACAGAGCCAAAAGCTTTCTCAACAACACAAATACAACTACACTTGACACTACTTACCTCCTCTTCACACTACTTGCTTCCACCCTTACTAAACTACAGGCATCATAAAAATCAAAACTTGAATAATGCTATAATAAAATGTCTAAATTTGCAGGAAATACCCCTTTCAGACCCCATCACTGTGAAGCACTATAAAGCTTAAATTGGTCAGAAATAACATTTGCACAGCTTCGTACTGTTATAGTACTGTGGTGGTGGTGCTGCGGTAGTGTTGTCACCTCACAGTTAGATGTTGCACGTTCGATTCTCAGTTAGAGCATCTTCTGTGTGGCGACATGCATGAACGGGTGTTCCTTCATTGAAGGTTGTGCGTTAGGCCCGGCAAGCCAGCATATAAAACTCTACTGCCAATCATTAGCAAACTGGAGTTCTGCTGTTGCGACCCCTAACCGGGAAAAGCCGAAAGACACAAACAAACAAACAGCTTCTTACTGTTAAATTGAATTAACAACAGGTTACACAAACTCAGATACTGTACAACTATATAAACAAGCTGACTAAGCACTACTGTCCAGATTATAACATTTTCTTTATAACACAGATTACTGTCAGATACACTGCACTTCCCCAGATGACTCAAATTGGAAAATGTCCACCAGATGGTCTTTCACAGTCACTATTATTAAATTATTGAACTCGATTACTATCCACAAACCTAAACATCCTGCTGGACAACTTTTCCTCTCCTTCTCCTTAGGTAAGAAATGGAACTCTCTCCCTTCCACACTAAGGATAATGTCAAACACAAACAACTTCAAAACACAGCTTTACACCTACCTCTCCTCCAAATTGAAATGTAACTGCATTCCCCCTACCTAGAACCCTTTAACAAAAAACCCTGGGAGGGTATCCTCCTGAGTTCCTAAGCACCTTATAGCTGGCTATAACCTTCTATAGCTAATTCCCATACAATCTCTCACACTCTGTAAATATTGTAAATAGCTTTTGACTTTTGACTTTAACTGTGTGAATTTGTTAAAATGTATCTGCACTATATTTTTCCACTATGGGCAATATTGCTCACACTTTGTGTTATTTGATATGTATTTGTAGTTGTACCCTATTTTTTATTGGACTGTTATCTTTACTGTAATCTGTTTCATGGAGTTTTCTCCCTGGGCCTCCACTGAAAACAGGCTCTCTGGGCCCAGTGGACTTCCCTGGTAATCAAACTGGAAATAAATACATAAATAAATAAATAAATAAATTAATTAATTATCTAGTTTCAAACTTTGTCCTTGATGAAACATTCTTTTTCTGTATTGAAGCATCCTTTGTCACCATCCTTATCTCATCCAGAAAAAAACAGTTCTCAGCAGGCTGAAATGTTCTTTTATTAATAAGATAGTCTTTAACTTTTTCTGCTGCATTAGCCATTTCCCTTTAGCAGGTTTATTCACTTGAATATCTGTATACATTCAACTGTTTATGATATTTCAACAATCCTCTATTGTCAATGCCATTTGTTACAAAACATTCATAAGTATAATACTTATGAATTTATTTATTTATTTAATATTTGTTTATCAAGAAAGTCCGACTTGGAACAAAGCCAGTTTTCAGTGGAGGCCTGAGGAGAAACTAAATACTTTTTGTTTCACACAAGCACATTTTGTTGAGCTAATCATATTTGTTTACTGCAAATTTCTTTTCTGTACTTGCAGATGCTGTGTTTTAAAAATAGCACACTGTTACTATGATAGAAAGCAGTTTTACCAAACCTCTGTTACTATGAATGAAAAACAGTTCTACCAAATTATATATATACTTTCTATCAAATAAATGTTATTACTATGAGGGAAACCACTTTTACTTTATATAATTCTATCAATCCCCCCCTTTTATTTTGAAAAACAAAAACAAATTTTCAATCACAACTTTACAGAAAAATCATATCTCCATTGGTTATGCTACTTTCTTTATCACCTGTATTAGTTACAATAGACACCTGATTGACAGCCTTTATAATACAAAGTTTAACACACGTGCACATTGTTATGATCAACAAAATAATGGCTACTATAGCAATTAAAACTGTGATAATGTTTTTTTACCATTCTGAAAATAACCCATTTATCCAATCACTTCAGTGACTTCTCCATGTCTTTCTAACCTTTTCAGATACTAATTGTATTTTACTTAAATATTGCTTTATGGATTCTGTCGTGTCTGGAATATAACTACAACACTTCTCACTGATCATAGCACAAAGCCCCACTTGGGAAACAAGTAAGTAATCAAGTATCATCCCATTCTGTACTGCTATTGTTCAAATATCATTTTCAATGTTATGTTTGTAATTGCCCCAAATGTGGCATTAGCGAGTACTTCTAATAATTTACTGAGCTTTCTCAATTCTCATATACTCTTGACAGCTCCATATGCTGGAAAAACTATGGCTCCAGCTATTACCACATCTCCTAAATCCCTATTCTTTAACCCTTTTGCTTCTGCTGCATTTATGTCATGGCTGTAGTTCCATGATTGATCTAATGTACCAATACTGTTTACCAATTCTCTCTTTCTCCTGACATACCTTTTGTTACCTTCAGGTAATTTTTTAGTTAATTTCATTAATGGTATTACATACCCTATATAACAGGTTCCTTCCCATTCTATAGGAAGCCGTGTATATGCTTTTCTACTGCAAATATAGCATTCTGCCTCACATAATGTACCTACTGGGCCCTCCTGTAGCCTTGGATTGAGACTAGTCACAAACTTGTGTATGCCTTATCATTTGTGTCCTCCAAAATTCTGTAATATATTAATTGTATTACATCTTTCCTGTTATTTTCTGAGGGACCTTCCCTCCAGTCTGTCTAATTGAACATTGCATTCATTATTTCCATTGCTTTATTTCAGTTGTTATTGACTTAAAAACTTTTTTCACTTCTGCCCTGACTTCTAACTCCTTGTCCAGGTATTTATTTAAACAACCCCTAGCTACTGTGATATTGCATTTATTGCCCCTACTGGTTTTGATCCTGTCGGTTGTATACATACACTTCCTTTTGGAACTTTATTTTTAAGGTTGGAACATTTACCTTGTCTGGTTTGCCACAAACTCTATTCCTATCAAAATTTTTAGCAAATCTTGTAGTTCTATGGGTACTGCTGAAAAATATACTCTATTCTTTAGTGTAGGTACTGATGCACATACCTAACATTTAGTTACATTATTTACTTCTGCATATGCCATTTGCATTACTGTAAATGTATTAAAATCAAGTATACATCCCTTATTGTCTTTTGATATGGATTGGCCTTTCAGGCTATATGCAACATCTATTGCACATATTATAGTAGCTAACTGTATCAATATCTTTTTCCAAGTTTGTTTTCTAGGAGCTTCTACCAATAAAGGTCTTTTCTCTTCCTGTTTTGGCAATTTTGATCTCCCAAACCAGTAAATGGGCATCTGAAAAACAAATAAATAAAATATAATTTGTCTATCCTTTGTATGCTCTCACTGTTTACTTACTTTACACTGATCTCTATGTACCAACATGTTTTTCAGAGTTTTTCACATTCTGTAATTTTAAGACCAATGGTCCAATCACTTCTTTTACTTCAAAAGGTCATTGTCAGTTACTGTCCCATGGACCAGTTTTACTAATTTTTTTTACCATGACTTTACTTCCCATCTGAATATCCCCTTCCTCTGGCAATGCTGGAACTTTTTTCCACAAAGGAATTGCTCGTTGCCTATCTCTTGGCATGCTTCCTGCAGATCTTTCATCCATTGTTGATGCTTTGCTGCTTCTAACATTGGTCATTAACTTTGTACTTCTGGGTCAAAAGGAAACTGTAAGGGCATTTGTCTGTCTGCCATTACGTCAAATGGAGATATTCCTGTCTTGCTATTTGGTGTTACCCTGGCTCCCATCAAAATGCTAGGTAAGTGATTTACCCAATTATTTTCATTTTCAAGACATATTTTTTTCAACCTGTCCTTTAAGGTTCTGTTTATTTATTTATTTTTTTACCATCTCATTAGATTGTGGATGATATGAAACATGAAACCTTTTCAGCATGCCACAAAGTAGTTTTATCATTTCACTGACAAATTGTGGTCCATTGCCTGATTTCATTACCCTGGGCCATCCCCAATGGCAAATTATGTTTTTCCAAAGTGTCATTCCCTTGTTTGGAATTGCTTCTACCCATTTTGATAAAAACATCTACCACTACCAGCAAGTTGCAATATCCACCCTTTGCAGGAGGCAATGGTCCTGCATAGTCAATCTTTATAGAGTACCATGGTCCATTTGCCATGGGTACCCTATGCGACTGTGGCTTCTTGCACTTTGCATTTGTCTGCAGACATATAAAGCATTCATTCATTGGATCATAGGATCATAGAAGGTTATTAGGCTAATGGCCGTGGGGCCTTTACAAACCTAGCCAAGAGTTTATCCCCAAAAAACCCTCAGTCAGCACCTTTCCACCCTGTCAGTGAGGGAAACAGGTGGAACCTCTGGGATAAATTTGCTGCTTCCTTCCACTCATCAATGTTGCATTTGAAGAGGGTCAGCGAGGTACTCTGTTTGATGTGTATGAGAAGTCTATTCCAGACATGGGGCAACCTCTGGGAGATAAACCTGTCTCTCCAGCAGGTTTTGTTGAGGTTGCATATTAGATTCAGGCCTTAAAAGTGGGTAATGCGTGTGGAATTAGACTTATAGATATGGAGTATCTCTAGTAGGGTGGGGTTCAAGATTGCCTTGTAAGTGAGTCATGGATCCCCTCAGAACAATCTGTATGATACCGAGTAGAGTGATAGTGATTTGAGCCTGTATACATAGGACAGGTATTGGAGGCCATGGATTCTTTTCATGAGGTATTTCTGTCTCCTTTCCAGTTAGTGCAGATGGTTGAAGAGGTACATACCAAACAGGGTGTTATACTCAGTTATTGGTCTAATGGGGGAGGAGTATAGAGAGGTAATAACCTCTTTTTTCTGGATGTAATCCTTTTACTTATGAGATGAAACAATTAAATGGCTTTTCTGACCACTGTCTCTACATGATGGTCGAATGTTGGATTGTTATCAACCTGAGTACCCCGGTCTCTCACCACAGGTTGTGTGCCTAGGGGGTTGCCGTTGAGATGGTAATCAGTAGAGGCCATGTTTTTGCCAAATGGTATGATGATACATTTTTTTGCATTTAGCTTGAGGCCATGACTTTGGCCCAAGTCATTAGTTGTTGTGAGACCCTCTTGCAGTATGTTAACATAATTTGTGGAATCAATGACAGTACCCTGCTTACAGTCATATGTAAACTTGGTCAGCCACAGGCCTTTTGTATTTGCCTGGACCTCTGAGAAGTAGATGCCAAACAGTAGGGGGTCCCATGACAGATACCTGGGGAACTCCACTAGTGACAGGTCTGCTATCAGAGGTGAAGGTGCCTATTTTGACCTTAAGGGTCCTGCTGGTGAGCCAGTTGGCTACCCACCTGATGAGATAAGGATTTATGCCAAGTTGTGTTAGCTTTTTGATGATGCCCGAGTGGGAGATTGTGTCAAAGACCTTGGACAAGTCAATTTAAGCTGTATGTACAGACTTACCCTCATCCAGGGTCTTGCTGATAGTCTCAAAGAAGTCAACTAGGTTCAACAAGCAAGATCTGCCCTTGACAAATTTGAACTGGGTGGGGTCAAGTGCTTAGGGATTTCCTATGTCATTGTTTATGAGATCCATAATGATATGCTCCATGGCTTTACAGATCAGACTTGTCAAGCTAATGGGGCAATATTTTCCAGAGTAATGGTACCACCATTGTGCAAGGGGATGACAATGGCAGTTCTCCACTCTGCTGTAATGAAGCCTGTACTTAGACTGTGGTTGAATACGGTACTCAATGGCAAAGCCAGTTCTTGCTGCAGATGGTGCAGAATACAGCCTGGGATACTATCAGATCCCATGGAAGCTGTGTTATTTACCTTGGATAGGGCATTTAACACTTAATCTATGAAGATGTGAGGCCCAGGACAAGTATTGTCGATATCACAAAGGCCTTTTGGGGGGACAGAGGGGTAAAGTTTGCATTAAACATATCTGGTAGCAGATTGGCTAAGTCAACAGGATCAGTGTAAGTGATACTGTTAAGTACTAATTCAGAACAAACCCGGGCTTTGCCATGGAGGTTTCTGACAAAACCGAAGAAGGCATTGTGGTTTCTGTTAGATTCATAATTGGCTTTGGAGGTTTTCACTAGTAATCTAATTTGCTTGTTGAGCCTAAGGAGGGAGTTTTTCCAATTTGGAATGTGCTCTTTTTTACTCTTGGACAACAGTTTCTTCCTTTTGTTGTAAAGCCTGTTGATAGAGGATGTCAACCAAACAGGTTTGTTTTTTCTTGAGGAGCAGGTTTTAGTTCTGTTGGATAAGGTTGAGTCCATGCAGTTGTAAAAGTTCTTGTATACTGCATTGGCATACTGTTCAGCATAGTTGTCTGCATCTTTTGAGGGGGATGGCAGTGTTTAGCTGCTGATACCCTCCCTTAGGAGGTGGTAGTCAGCTTTTGAGAAGTTTATTAGCTTGATTACTGCTGGGGGAATTGGGTGGAATAGAAACTTTGAATGAGACAGTCCAATGATCTGATCTCACCAGGGAAAAACATACTATGAGAGTGGTTCAGCAGTCACCCATGTTGGTAAGAACCAAGTCCAGAATGTTATCTCCCCTTGTGGGGGATGAGACAAGCTGGTCTAGTGTGTTAGAACTGATGAAGTCAAGGAATCATTGAGTGAGTGCATTAGTGCAGGAATAGTTCACCCAGTCTATGGTGGGGTAGTTGAAGTTACCAAGGATCAGGGTGTTAGGGAGTACCTTGTTGGAGTCAAGTAGATCCAGGTAAGAGGGGTGGGTATCCTGAGTTATGGAGGGGGGTCTGTAGCTGGATATAACTTGGATGGGTATCTTGCGAGCTGTGAGTTGCATCTGGAGTAGTTCCAGCGCATCATGCTGGCAAACCAGACTGGAGGTGTGCCTGTCCTTAATGATGATGGAGACTCCACCACCCTTAGTCTTCCCAACCTCATTTTGGGGTCAGCACGTGTGGAATGAGGTATAGCTAGGTAAGACAGGGGTGCTCTCCACAGCCCTAAACCAAGTTTCCATGACAGCACAGACATCAGCATCTTCCAGTACAAGGAGAGCCTCCAGTGAGTGCATTTTCAGGTTAAAGCTCCTAACGTTAAACAGCATGATCTTCAATTTGCTTTTTGACAGACCTTTTATTTTGGAAGATTTGTCTTGGGACATTGCCTGAAAAAGGCACAATGGGGAGGTGAGAGCCTTGGCCAGAATCCAGAATCCCAGTGGTGACAGGTGGAGGCCATCTCTGGCAAAACATCAAGGCCTATCAACCATGTCATCCCAGGTGACAAATACTGGATCCCCTTGGAATGACACCAGAAACTAAGCCAATTGTTGAAGTCAATTATTTTCTGTTGGTATTGTTATATATGCAGTACCTGATACAGGTTTTTAAATGTGGATTCCAATACTTTTCTTTGACTACTGGCCATAACTTTTCTGTTTTCCCAAAATTTGGTGTTTAAATTTTACTAGAATTAAGTCTGGCTCACCACTATTAAATTGAATTAAGGATAGGTTACACAGACTAAGATACTGTACAATTGTATAATTGTACACTGTAAGATTTATTGAAATAAGCCGATCAAGCATTACTGTTGAAATTATAACACATTTGTTATAACACAGATTACTGTCAGGTATACTGCACTTCCCCAGATGACTCAAATTACAAAATGTCCTCCAGATAGTCTTTCACAGTCACTCTTATCTAGTATCAAACTTCATCCTTGAGGAACATTCTTTTCCTGTATCAAAGCATTCTTTGTCTGCATCCTTATCTCATCTAGAAAAAAAAAACAGTCCTCAGCAGGATGGAATGTTCTTTTATTAATAAAATAGTCTGTAATTTTTTCTGCTGTATTAGCCATTTCCCTTTAGCAGGTTTACTCACTTGAATATCTGTATGTATTCAACTGTTTATGATATTTCAACAAGCCTCTATTGTCAATGCCATTTGTTACAAAAACATTCATAAGTATAATGCTTTTTTATTTCACACAAGCACATTCTGTTAAGCTAATCATCTTTGTTTACTGGATAATTTTTTTCTGTACTTACAGATGTTGTGTTCTAAAAATATCACACTGTTATTATAATAGAAAGCAGTTTTACCAAATCTCTGTTACTGTGAAGGAAAAATAGTTCTACCAAATTATATATTTTTTTCTATCAAATGCATGTTATTACTATGAGGAAAACCAGTTTTACTTTTTATAAGTCTATCACTTACAACCTGTATCTTTCAGACCTAACTTTTCATCTGAGGTGTTCTACAGTCTATATGCAGATGACCCGAAATTAGGTAAACTGATTACATGTGTTACAGATAAGGCGTGTCTGCAAAATGACATGACTAAATTGACCATTGACCAGGAGAATAAAATGCTGATAAATACATTAAAAACTAAGCATATGAGATTTGGGAGACATAAATTGAAAGGTGAATATTTAATACAGCACACAGTGATTGAAACTGTAGACTCATTTAATGACCTGGGTACATGGGTAGATTCAGCTATGAGTTTTTCTAATCACATCAACCAATTAGTTAATGATAGTTATAGAACTATAGGTTGTATAAAAAGATTTATAAAGTCTAGGAAATCAA
Organism: Protopterus annectens; assembly: GCF_019279795.1. Taxonomy (NCBI): domain Eukaryota; kingdom Metazoa; phylum Chordata; order Ceratodontiformes; family Protopteridae; genus Protopterus; species Protopterus annectens. The sequence goes on along the minus strand of NC_056750.1, from coordinate 526,881,981 downwards.
AAATGAAGAAGTCATTGTTTGTTAGTTACATTACACCCACATTTAAGTATGAAATAATATGGAAACCTTATAAAAATACAAGCATGAGTAAACTGGAAAGAGTACAGTGGAAATATACCACAGACATCCATGGATGCAAAAGTTTAAGTTATTATGAAATACTAAACTATCTGAACTTGTACAGTGGTTCTTATAGATATCTAAGAGGAGATCTTATTCAAGTATATAGGGCATTTAGAGATAACTATCTCTGGGAATGTTTGGGGTTATCATAATATACTAGAGAATCATCAGACAATCCATTGGCAGCCCAATACAGTGGGCTACATATATGCTGGTTTACAAAGTCCATTGAACATGTGGGAGAAACACACACCTCGTTGCTGGTTGTGACATGCTAATGGCAGAAGGACTGTATACTGAAAGGCATAATGATATGGCAAGACTGTTGCACTGGGGATTGTGCAAATATTATGGTATTGAAGTGGCTGAAAAACACTGGAAACATGAACCACAAAGCATCATAGAAAATGGTGGTTTATATCATGAGATCACCCATTACCAACAGTTCAAAAGATAGATGCTAGAAAACTGGATATAGTGGTCCATGAAAAGAAGACAAAAGTAGCATTGATCTTTGAAATCGCCACACCCAATGACTACCAATTTGTTGCACACAGAGAGACACAAAGTCATAAAATATCAGGATCTGCAGGCAGAAACGAGAGCAATGTGGAAGAAAGATACCCAGACAGTTCCAATAATAGTAGGAGCAACGGGTCTTATAAAACAAATCTACAATTGTATTTAGATATGTTACAAATCCATGTAACCCTATACAAATTGCAGAAGGAGTCATTGCTAGGCACATTGCAGGTGCTGTGAAGAGCAGTTTTAGCTGACATCAGAGACTGAAACTATACCAATTTCATGAACTTTAATCATACTTTGACTTAGGAATGGGGTCTATTCCTATCATGGTATTAGAAAACCAAACAATTTTGAGAAATTTAAAAAAAGATTCTATAGGTATGAGAGGTGTACTAATTGGTTCTCTGACAGAGTAGCTGTTGTATGGAACAGACTACCAAATTACATTAAAGCAAGCACTAGTTTAGATATTTTTAAGAACAGCCTGGACACTTATTATGGGAACAAGTGTTTTTGTATATTGGCAAGGTAGAAGGGCATTAATGCCCGTGCTTTATGTATTTGTATTTATGTATGTATGTATGTATAAAATTCTCCAGCATCCATCTGCTAGTCCAGCTGTAAATACTATTCTATACAACTATGTTCCCAGTTTGTCATTACTATCCAATGACCAAAAAATCCTCTGTCCACAGACCAAATAAATTTGCAGAGAATGATCTGTAATCATACCATGTTGCTAAGACCTGGAACTCCTTATCTGCATCTATCAGATCACTATCCCCTAGCCAGTCATTTAAGACCATTCTGAATGACTTCCTAGCCAAAATCTGATGTCTGTCTGTGCTGTCTTTTATTATCCATCTAGTTATTGTGGTCAGTTGACACTAAACCATATATCAGTTCAGAGTCAAGTTATTTTTTATTTGCCTGTTTCCTAAGCCCCCATACAAAATCAATGGTCAAAAATATATAAATCAATATTTAGAGCTGCAGAGTTTCTTCTACCAAAAGTAATCTGACTAGACAAAAGGCACCACTAAAGGTAAGAGGCAAAATTTCAAAGTATAATCAAAGTTGTAAGGTGATAAAATGCTAACAGTTCTGATATATAGTTGCATATAAATAAATTATAACAAAATCCTTATAAAATTAGAACACCCAAGTCCTTATAACAAGAGTTCTATATATGGTTCCAGGAGGAGGAAATCTCCAGAAAAGGAAAATGGCTACCACAAAATGGTAACTGCAGTTCATTAAACAGAGCCATAAACAGTTAGGGGTACTCAACTGCAGATACTCTGATGGACTAGCTGGACATAATCTAAAGTGAGCCCGCAGTATTTCTGCAAGCTCGCCAAGCAATTTCTAAATATAGCATAACAGAAGAGTGGTGATAACAGAAATGAAACTGGATATCTTTAGCCAGGGTACAGAATCAGACAAGCTAACAAAAAGATAAGCAACAATGACAATGAAACTAAGCATTCCTTGATTGTACTGTCGACTTTTTCACTAGTTGGTCTGAGCTCAGTACAATACTACAAATAACCACCCAACCAGAATAAACAGTGAGGTGATGGCAGAACTGAAATTGTTCAATTTTGTAGAGGGGGGGGGGACCAAGTTAATACCACAGCACAAAGTATAAGGTAATGAAGGCACTCTGTAATGAGGAGAACTTTATACCATGTACAAAGGTATAAAACCTTGAGTTTGTAGTAAATATATATTTGCACTGCTTAAATGTTAGCGTTATCTTGTGCAGTTTATGTTCTTAGACAGATAAAACCAACATTATGTAAAAGTCACTGCTGTATTTACTTATTGTAGCATTTATTTAATTTTTTGTGGTCTCAATAAGCTTAAGATGTATTATGCTAATAGCATATGTAAATCTATGACTCCATGTGACATTCTTAAAGATTATTCTGGCGAAATTGATCTGATATATAACTTTATGAATTCAGTTAAGATTTCTATGATTATGACATTCAGTTTAGCTTTAATTTGAGCTTCTCACCAAAACTAAATAAAAAAAGTGGAAGCAGTAGTCATGGCACTAGCTTATATCCATAGAGGGTGTTTACAAAAATTGCACACTGACTTAAACATCCTATGCATATCACTTGGTTCAGATGAACCCTGCCCATGTTGCATATATGTTGTGTTCTTGTGTCCATGACTTGATGCAGTAGAGCAGACCAACTTTTTTTTTTTTTTTTTTTTGTACAATGAAAAATATTTTTTCTGAGTATATTGCTTTTTTATCAATGCTCCAGTATCCCCCACACATATTTCTAATTCAACTTTTCTGGGGCTAAAATGATTGGTTAATGACCTTGCCATCTACGGCTTCAGCAGCCTTATACACATCTCTTTTTCTTTAAGCTTCTGTATTCACACTGTGGGAATTCATCTCCTCTGCACTGCACAATTCTACACTCACAAATCTTTTTTTTTCCAGTTGTGAGTCTAGCTGAACTTGTTATCACTGCTCCATCTCATTTGGATATGTATTCATGATGATTATCAACCAGAAGCCTATCAATATACCTGAATTAAGACAAGGATCATTGTGCACGTGTTGAATCTACCTCTAGTCCGGCAAGTAGGGATTATCTACCCCTGTCCCCTGATATGGTTCTAACATTAAGTCATTAGCATTAGTTTTATGTGTTGAATGTATTTATACAATGTAACACGAGGTAATGTCTATTCTTTAAAAGAAGAACACACACATTTTTATTAATTTAAAAAAATATATTGCACACAATTATTTAAAAACAAACAGAACAAAGACATAACTATTTAGAGATGTCCACAACAAAATCAAACATAGAAAACGAAATCATTAAAATTTGTCAAGTAAATCACTTAATTGTGACCAAAATTGAAACTTGTGAGTAATATTCAAAGTTCTCATTTTGGCTGTTGACAATTCTTTTTTTTACAGACGTTTTTTGCTAAATTAATGAATTCATTGAAAGAAGAGTAGTTTGTCCTGGTCCACTTCAATAAACACCCAACATCGAATGACATTTGACTACCTTTATTGAACTTCCATGCACATGATTGTTGACCAATAATTATAAGCTTCACCAAAAACATGCCACAGGTAAAATAACATCCATGAAAGAAAATATAAAATAACCATAAGGGCAGTGTAACCACTCACCCTTGATAAGCAGCGTCCCCCACTTGCTCACTTATCTTTCCACTAACAAGGCAGCATTACCCCGCTTACCGTCAATTTATTGAATTACACCACCATTCTAATAAACAGCTCTGCTTGCTTATTAACTTATCCAATAGACCAACTGCTCACTTTCCTTCCCAACTTACTGAATTGCACATCCAACATCAGAGGGGGAATTGAAGAGGGCAAGCCTGCCTCTCTTCTCCACCTACCAGCCTGACCAGGCTGTTCCCCCTGTCTCCGACCACTTCCAGCAACCTAACCACCATTAAGGTATTAGCCAAACATCATTCGGTGTACCCCATCTTCTCTAACCAAGATGGACCCAATTTATTGAATTAAACATCCAACCAAATAAACAGCGTCCTTACCACTGCTCAATTATTTTATTATCAAGCAGTCTCCAACTGCTCACTTTCCTTTCCCATCTCATAGCTGAAATTAAACCCCAATCCCTCTACAATACTAAAGTGAGAAACCATAACCTCATAACCTAAAATAACCTCTGTATATTGGGTAAACTCTCCTTACCTATCCACCAATAGCAACTTCACGATGATTCCCATGTCAGTACCTACCAAATGCACCACCAAACACTAAATTGACTCCAGACAAAACCCCACAAGTACAATGTACCACCAAAACTCTAAGCCCAATGTCACCCGACACAAAACCAAGTCAATGACATGCCATCATGCCTAACTACAGCCCCTCATTCCCCACAATAGATATACTAATGACTAAAATTAGATTTCCTTTTGTAATAGATCACTTAATTAATCCTGCCATCATACCCACTATCAATTATAAGGCAAGAAGCATGTGGCAAGCAAAGCTCCCCCTGTTAATGACATCAGTACATCCCTGAAAGAAAAAACACACAACCTGTAGGCCAATGACTCTCCATATGCCAATGCCAACCCTTGCAACCAGCTTACCTTGACAGCAGGCAAGGTCTGCTGATCTTCACACTATCAAACCTACCCTTACAGCATATGAACCACCATCCAAAAGTTAGTATATCACATAACCCTGTCACCCATGAAAATGTAGAAATTACAACTAAATCCTTAACCAATTGAAGTTTCCCACCCTGTCACCCATGAAAATGTAAAATTACAGCTAAATCCTCATTGCCAAATGAAGTGTCCTGCCCTGTTTACAAGCCTGAACCAAATAACTCAATGACCTGTCCCACCAGTCTCCTACCCCTTGGTTGCTAACACACAATTTGACCAAGCTAACACTTCTACCATATGCTTTACTTATAAAAAAGACCTGAAACATGCATCTAATCCTGCTAACCCAGCCTGACAACCAGTAACCCATACCACTGTCATGTCAACCAAGTGAAAATGGGCCATATTCCCTCTGCCTTCCACTACTAAAACTGTGATACCTACTAAACTGAAAACAACTCCCAAGTCCCATATCCCTTGGATTTCCCCTTTAAAACTTTCCTTCAACAAGTTATCTTACATCCAATAATGAATCAACCCTAAACATTTGCTAGGAGACCCAAAACCAAGCCCTCATCTCTTCAGCCTAGCCATTGGAGCCCTAGTTCCTACCTATCCCCAAGCCTTGCCTACCTGTAATACCCATCAAAACCCCATCTACTCTTAGAAGATGCACATGTTACATACGACTTACTATCAGCGTGAGGAAAAGAATATCAACCCAACTAAATAAGCCTACCCATCCCCATCTGTACTCCACCTTACCTCCCTAAACATCTCTTCCTTTTGTAAGAGACAGATAGTCCATGTATTTCCCCCCATACTCCTCAATTCAATAGAAAAACCCTAATAAAACCCCATCTATTATCCATGTAACAAAACAGCCTGCACAGTTAACCAACTTGCCTTCCCCATCTGTCACCTGTACCACTAAATAACTACTCACACACTTCAAACAAAAGTGTGAAACCTACAAGTTACCCACAAACATACCACAGTTCCACCCCCTTTACCTTAATATCGACAAGGCCAAGGCCATATCCTACTGCACTGAAACCACCATGCGCTACCTAAAACCTAACATGGAAGGAAACTTCACACTCAGAGGTCCCCTCACATGTAGGCAAACCTTACCTATTATTTAAAATTACTAAAACCATCAGACTAACCCCATCCACATCAATGAATTCACATGTCCTTAAACTCCCCCGCTGCAAACCCTTCACTAGTAAAAGTAAAAGGTCTGGATTATAGGATCATAGGAGATTACTAGGCTACTAGCCCTTAAGACCCTTATAAGCCTAGCCAAGAGGTTAGCTATGTTTAGACAAATCAGTACTCAGTGCCCCTGTCCAGCAGGGACATGGGTGGAATCCCAGGGGTATATTTTCTGTTTCCCTCCAGTTATCCAGTTGTGCTTAAAAAGGGGGTAAAGAAGTACTCTGCTTGATGTGGAGAGGAAGTCTATTCCATAGATGAGGGAGTCTCTGGGACACAAATAGCCAAGGCTCAAATCACAAATTCTCCACCGTAACAGGTACAAGAAAGCAAAATCTGAGGGTAATGCTACTCAGTACTAAAAGTCTAAACCTCAAAATGCACTTACTCGAGGCACTCCTTAAAATGGAGAACATTGACATCTGTGCAGTGACAGAGACCTTGTTCAAGGCTCCAGAAAGCACTCCTGCATTACCAGGCTATAATTCATGCCACACCTTTTGGCCACCTAACCTGGACAGAAACACTAAAGGCAGAGGCGTATCCATATTCATTATGGATATCCACACCCCCAGGCTAGTTGCTCAGCATAATGCATCCGAGATTATCCAAGTGCAATTAACTCTGGGCAAGACCACAACCCAAATTTTAGGTAGCTACAAATCCCCCACCATGTCCCAGGATTCCCACTCCTTATTTCTTGATACACTGGAAAATATTAGGGTACATCCTAACACCCTAATAATGGATGACTTCAACTACCCCACCATTAAATGGGAAAACTACTTATGTAGCAACTCTTTTACTCAATGTTTTCTGGAATTTATAAATTCCAATGCCTTGGATCAACTTAGCTACACCCCCACCAGGGGCAGCAATATCCTAGACCTGGTCATTATCAACATGGGTAACTGGTATCCACACCAGAGGTCAATTTCTCATTGGTCAGATCTGACCACAAGCTAATAACCCTAGACATCCACATCCCACCCCCACCTGCCATTAGGGAAACCACCGTAAAAAAATTTCTTGAAAGCCAACTTCACACTTCTTAAGACAGAAGTGGCAAACTGCACGACACCCATGCAGACGGACAATAGAGGTACGACTGCTAAATCCTACACAAATGCACTTACACATGGATCCCTAATAGAACCAAGATGCTATCCTCCAAAAAAGGAAGCCAATTTGGTGGTCCCCTGCCATAAACAAGCTCTACAACAGAAGAAAGAAACTGCTGCAAAAAAGAGTAAAATCCCATGACTGGAGGAACTCTCTGGTCAGCCTGAGTAAGAAGCTGAGATCCCTCATAAAATCCTCCAATGCTAGTTATGAAAACAAAATTGCCACTGTTTCTAAAGACAACCACAAAGCATTCTATAGCTATGTCAAGAATCTCAATGGCAACACTCAGATCTGCTCTGAGTTACAGCATAATGACACAAAAATATACAGAAGCAACTGATATTGCCAACATCCTGGCAGAGAGGTTCAGTGCTAACTTTACCCCCCTCTCACCCCCTAAAGGGCCCATATCTATACTGGAAGAATGCAAAGGTCCTGTAATCATGGCTGTACAGGTAAAAAAACACACTCTTGAAAGCCAAGAACACAGCATCCATGGGACCTGACAACATCCCCAGCTGCATTCTACACAAACTATGGAACTAACTGGCACCCCACCTAAGTACCATGTTCAGTCATAGCCTCACCTCAGGCTTTGTGCCCACTGAATGGTGCACAGTGACAGTTATCCCACTCCACAAAGGGGGATCCACCATGGACCCCGGGAACTACCGCCCCATTAGCCTGATGAGCCTGATCTGCAAGGCCATGGAATGTATCATCATGGAACTTATAAACAAAGACATTGGTAATCTCCAAACTCTGGAGCCCACCCAGTTCGGGCTTGTAAAAGGCAGATCATGTTTCCTAAACCTGATAGACTTCTTTGATGCAGTCACCAAAACCGTAGATTAAAGGTATGGTGGTTCACACAGCCTATCTAGATCTCACCAGGGCTTTTAACACCATCCCCCACTCTGGAATTATAGATAAGCTCACTAAATTAGGTATAAATCCCTATGTCACAAGTTGGGTTGCCAACTGGCTCACTGACAGAACCCACACTTGTAAAACTAGCAGACTCAAAATCCGACTTCAGACCAGTGACAAGTGGAGTACCACAGGATTCAATCCTGTGTCCTCTCCTGTTTGGTACCTACTTCTCTGAAGTACAGGCTAACACAGAAGGTCTTTGGCTAATGAAGTTTGCAGATGACTGCAAACTAGGAGCCACAATTAAAACTCCTAACAATGTGGACATCCTACAAAAGGGCCTCAATGAGACAGATGCCTGGTGTCAAAGCCATGACCTCAAGCTCAGGCGGTAGTCTACTTAACACTGAAAGTGTGATAAGAGATCTTGGGACACAGGTAGACAGTAGTCTCCCCTTTGATAATCACATCACCACAGTAGTCAGAAAATCCTTCTATGTAGCACGCCTCATCACAAAAGGTTTCTCATTCAGGAAAAAAGAAGTCATTGTTACCCTCTACTAGTCACTCATTAAACCCATTATAGAGTACAACGCCCCTTTTGGTATGTACCTCACAAGACATCTACAAAAACTGGAAAGGCTGCAGAAATACCTCACAAAGCGGATTACTGGCTTCAAACAGATGCCCTACACAGACTGTCTCAAACAACACCAGCTTTACTCCATCACATATCACCTACCAGAGGCGATCTCTTCCTAACATATGAAGCTATGTCAATCCCAGAGCTGTTGGACATGCTCCACTTAAAGAAATCCCAATCCCTCCAAGCTACACGCTTTGGGACCTAAACCTTGTCACCACAATAAACAGAACATGCTGGAGGGATAGAGTCCTGTCCCAGAGACTCCCCATACTCTGGAACAAACTACCTATCTATATCAAACAAAGCTCCTCATTAGCACTCTTCAAGAAAAATTTTGATGATTGGATGGGAAATAGGAAATTCACCATGGGGATCACTTCTGTGGCTCTGCTCGACAAGGGCACAGGTAAATAATTTTCTTGGGTGGCGAAATCCAGGGTACATTTTTAGCTAGGTTTATATAGGCCCTAGGGCCAACAGCCTAGTACCTACCAATGAACCTATGAACCAGCAAGTCTTGTTGATGTTACAGACCAGGTTGAGGCCATGTGTGCAGGTTACTTGCGTGGAGCTTGACTTGTGGATATGCAGCAGTCCCATCAAGGTGGGGTCCAAGGTGGAGTCTGAAGTCGGTACCTATGTTAATGGAGAGACTCTACTTACCATACCCCTCCCAGCATTACCAAAGGTTCAACTTTTCCAATAAGAAGCATGCAAGTAGTAGCATCACATGCCCCCCTGAAAAGCCACCATCCTCATTTGATGACTCCTACTCAGAAAAGATGACACCCACAAATCTCCTTCATAAGTCGTGCTTACCAGCACTGTGACCCCCCGTAACCCCCAAAGATGGTAAAAAAAATAACACACAACACAGGGAAAATTCTCCTACCCACAATTATGATGTAACATTAACCAATTAACATGAGAAGTGAAATACTGAGTTTATTAGCCTAAACAATCATAAAATGCATACCACATGGCAACACTGCAAAGCCTACAACATTGTCTCCTCCTGGTCATCCAAACCCAGTCTCCATCATATCCATGGTAACAAATTTTTGGGTCATCTTTTCCTGCTGATCTGCCACCAGCTGCCTTTTTTCCTTAGAAGCTGGCTTCTTCTGCAGTCTGGGATGTCTTGGGTTCTACTGATGCTGCACTGTCCCTCTCTGTTGCTCCATCTGCAAAAGAAATGAAAACTTCAGCACCGAATTGTAGAGAGAACAAAGCTGGGAATAGGAACTTAATTGATGCATTCCTTTCAATAACTGGGTCTGAATATCTTTTCTTACAAATGAAGTTCTTGACAACCTACCTATATGAAGGTTTAGCAGTACAAAACACAATTGTATGCCATTAACGTCTATGGAGGAGTATTTACGGACTACAATCCTCATATCCTCCCTCTGATTTGGCAGGAAGCACAACTGTCAGGAAAACACTCCAACATGCAACCAAATTATGTCAATTTTAATGTTATGGTAAGACCTTAGAAAAAAATTGGATGGGTTAACTTCACAGATCCTAGAAAAGGCTGTTTTCAGGGAACAGCAGGTCTCACTCAAAACATGCTTTTTCAACAGTGTTTAAAATTCTTTAAGGGTCTCTTCAAAGAAATGGAAAACATACAGTCAGTTGCTTTCTAAACAGTATTTTATGAAAAGATGAGCTTTTATGGAAAACAGTCTAACTATATTTTCAAATTTCACAAGTCAAAGGAGAAACAGTGCAATTGAATTTAACAACTGTGATCTAAGTGTTAAATAAAGGTTTTCTTTGACTGCTTAATTATGGAGAAAAAATAAATAAATAAATGATTTCACTGATTACTGGAAAAGACAAAGTTTTAAAGCAGTCAATGAACATTCAAGACACACTGGGTTACTTTTTTCAGATAATACAAAAGGGAAGACAAAGTAAATTGAGTGATGTGCACCCTATCCAACTGCCCCCCTTCAAGAATCAAGTCCCAAACAAGTACACATTTGAAATATTGTTCGTATAAGCTTAGAATAAAAAAAATCGGAATTAGGATGTAATACTGAAGCATATGACATCTTCCTCAGATGATTGTCATTAACCTGTGCAAGCAAGCCTCACCGATCTGCTTACAGAATTCCAGTAAATCAGACATCATATGGAACGCACCAACTATGTGGCAAAATTGTGAACCCTCTGCAAAGATCAACACTTGAACACAAAATATCTGCCAAGTCCATGTAGATTCCAAGTTTATCGCCATGAAATGGCCCTACCAACGTTCCTTCTCCTTGAGCCACCTCATGTTTCGACACCGTTTCAAGAGTATCAGCATCTGAAACATATATTACTTTTTTTTTTGGAACCAGTGGTAATACAGCTTGGCTGAACCTTGTGCAGATACTTAAATCCTGCACTTCTGATGTGTATAGCTTACCCTACAGAAATGCTGAACAGCATATTACTCATCACCTGAATGCACATCTCCCCCTAATCACCTTCTTGACCTGCAAAACCCAATTAATATCCTGCATTGACACCAGAAATAAGGCTATGCTAAAACATATATCTCTACCCCCTTTTTTTTTCCTTTTTTAATCTTGCATCTGATAGGATGTTAGAGAATGGCGCTACTATGCAAGTAGATAGAAAGTGTGCCCTCCCACAACTGTTAGTGTTTTACTGATGATGATAACTAACCGTCTGCAGCTCCTAGACAATTAATAAACAACAGCTTTCCATTGACCTGAGTGTACCGAAGGGTATGAAACTGAAACCTGAATGACTGCCATTACTTCCAGCCTCAATCTAAAATGATCTCCCTTCATTCCTCGGAAAACTCAGTTTATGAAAATGGACGGAAACTATCAAGCAGAATTCTGACAGAAATCTGTGGAGTTGAAAGGTCTACCAACCCATCTCAAACAGCAGGACACAGAGCAACCTAGCTTAGTGCCATCTATGTATAATCCCTCAACAGCTAATTACACGTGGCCACAAAGAAAGTTACGTCTCTGCCTAGGTCTAGGCCAGGGTAGACCGATCTCTGCTAGGCACATTCCTCTTTCAGGCACTACACAGTTCCTATTCACAAATATAATTATCAGCCCTCTATCCACTGACAATCCTTAAGAAAATATAAAGACCAGGCTAACTAAACCATGCTATTAATTACCTATCTGCACTGCTAACAAAGTGCTTCATAACCTGCCTATTTGCTCCCCTGTTGCCATATAAGATAACGCTCCACATTTGACAACTGCATTCCCCCCACAACTGCATAAAAACTAGAAACAGAGAAGCTTTTATTGTTTTTTTTTGTATTATCATTCTTATTATTTAAAGTAAGTTACAACTAGTTAATGCCACTCCGAGCTTGCATCAGACAGCGACTGGTACTCAGAGGCACTGCATTGCCAGTGGAAACAGATTATTTCATGTGGCCACAAAGTAAATAGTGTATCCTTTAGCATCTTGATATAAATGTGAGGCAAAACATGGATCTTCTATAACCATTTGTGTGTCCTGCCCACCCAACTACTAACACTACTCTCTGCATGCATGTGAGTCACTTCTAGACACCACAGGAACATCTTTAAATGCGTCTGCTGCTCAGCTGACTAAAACCAAACACTAAACCACCAAAATTGTATGCCAGCAGTTAAATATTTACATTTAACCACCACCTTATATATCATCTCCAGCAGAGATCAAAGACACAGCCTGCCCCTTAGTGGCCAGTGCTCCACTGGCTGCAAGAAATCTGGACAAGGATATGCAAGTAAAAGTGGGGCAACTGAGCGGCCATTTTAATTATTATCTCATCAAGGGGGTTGCACAAGCCTGCCCCTCTTATTTACACAAGTCCATCGAAGGCTATAAAATGTAGAACTCAAGGTCTGCCCATATTTTTAACTGCAATCTTCGAGGATTCCACTACTTGTACCAAAAAGCCACAGATTTATGAAAAACGAACCCAACAATAGGGCAAAATGCTGGTGAAAATCTGTACTGTTAAAAGGTATGCCAGACAACCGCTCAGGAACCATGTATCATGGCAGAAACTCCAGTTACACCATCCATGCATACCCTTTTAGAACAACTGCCTCAGAGGACCAGCAATGACAATAAAGCACAGGGATACCCACCAAACTTGCAACAGTATACCTACAATTAATATGCACCCAACTACTCTGACCACCATTAAAATAAGTAATAACCCAACAACTATGTTATCCCCATCCTCCTCACTTGAGTCTGACTACTTACCAACGTTACCCCTTTCATGAAATCCAAGGCCTACCTGCTCCATAGTACTTATCATGGACGTAATACTTGCCATAGCAAGTTCACACCAAAAATGTGATTCCTGCCTCAGTTACACTTGACAAAAAACCCATAAGCCCCTCTTTACCCTTACCTCATTTCCTCCTAAACCACCCTCCATCCCATTTAACCCTATCCTCCCCTTATTCTCTTAATTCCTGCTAATCTATGTATCTAGCCCCATCTGAAGGGACAAATGGCCTGTTCCAAACCTCATTTTACATTTTCAGTTCTTTGCAACTATTTTTCTTGGTATAGCTAAAATGGACCAAAGGAGAGGCACCTGCACCCTAGGAACAGAATCCAGAACTGAAGCATAAAATAAAGTCATCCCTATTCTTGAGTTTTCTGTACTGTGATGTATGATCATCTCATTGTCTCATTCTGTGACTATGTGTTCAGTGTATTAATGTAGTACAAATGTAACACAACTTTTATTAAATACACTGTAGCCTAACATATGATCATTGTTAAATCTCATTCTATGTTCTACCAGGATGTACCATCTCATTCTACTTCCTGCCAGGATGCACCATCTCATTCATTGTAAAATCTCATTTTATGTTCTACCAGGATGTACCATCTCATTCTACTTCCTGCCAGGATGCACCATCTCATTCATTGTAAAATCTCATTTTATGTTCTACCAGGATGTACCATCTCATTCTACTTCCTGCCAGGATGTACCATCTCATTCTATATTCTGCCAGAATGTGCCATCTTAGTATATGTTTTACCAAGTATTCGTAAAATTGGTCCTGCAAGTTCAGTCTTTGGCCCTTGACCACAAATTTAATAAATATATTTTGATCACAATGTGAAACAACTACAATGAATGTGAAAAGGCTGCACCTTACTGAAAAAAGGTTTGCTTGCTTGATTGCACCTGCTGAGTTTGGCTTGCTTTACTCACATGCCTAGAGGATACAGCTATGAAAATCAATCAGCTTGCTTGAACTCTGAAATATTATTTCTCAGAAAAGAGGGTGGTTTCCTTTCTGCTCAGTGAATGACTGACACGTAACCGTAGTTTCCTTTAATCCTTGGTGTCAGAACAGTTATTTCTGGAATTATTAATTAATCATCACTCTTTCATTAAGGCACAGTAAATACTGAAATCATGCTGAACTGAATGTGCATTTACAAAAGGTAAAATGATAATAGTTAAACATTATTACTAAGAAATGAAGATGAACATTCAAAAAAAATCACAATAGTAGAGCAATGCATTATTGCTGAATGACTGATTAATTAACTGATTTCAATTAATTTAAAAAATGATGGAGTGTGGCAACTTAGGAAATTTCAAGTCACATTCTGTTATGTCACACATCTACAAAAGCACATGAGTTAGGCAGCACTGTTGCATACAGGAATAAAGGCCTAACTATGACCCTGGTGACCTGGGCTTGATTAATAGCTGATATGTCTGAGTCAGTGGTTGTAAGAGATGGGCATTCCATCCTAGAAGGAGTGAGTGGGTGTATGGGAATTCCCTGTTATAATCCTTGGCAGAGGCCATGGATATCACTTTAAAAAGGTGTAAGGGAGGCCAGGTGGTTGTCCTGATTTAGGTGCTGCAGAGGCAGGAGATCTACCATGTCTTCTTCTGTCCCTAGGCTATGACCACTCAATCACACAGAGTGAGACGGGAGTAACAGACACCGGTAGGCCACCCTTGGATGGCAATACCCTCCAGGATGCCCTTAAGATCCATGCTATCCCAAGTCTGTACTGGAATAAATCTGGGGTATTAGCAGAGGCTGACAGACCTGGCAATGAATAAAAGGCACCGGGTAGACAATAGCTATGATGCAGGGTAGCAGACGAACTCCAGAAAGGATCTTCTAACTACATATTCATTCATCCCATGTATGTCTACATTAGACTCTGAGGCTTATCATGCTCTAACACTGTAATGAATGTAAGCTTTCCCTGAATAAATTAATAACCCCGCTGTTTGACTGCCTATCATTATCTTTAACTTCTGAAAAAATACACTTATATAACCATGTAGCACAAAACTTGGTTTAGTTGCTACAAGATTCTTCAGGACAAAGCTACAAGCCACAAATATTTTCTGTCCTTTTTCAGACAGGTGAACTGGATCTCTTGATTTTATTTGTTAATTGCAACCTTCTTAGCACTACAAACAGAAGAATAAGTGAAAACAGTTAACGTTATAGTAGAAATGTATTTAAAATGTTTCTTAATGTGTAGACTATATTAAATAAAAATAAATCATTCATATGTCATTAATGGTAATGCAAATTAGTATACTCACTTTGATGCCGAAGGCTGTGGGTTTTACTCCCAAACTAGATGATTGGGTTTCTGACACTGCTGTGCAGCAGAAGGGGGCTGCTGCACTCCAGAATGTGTCAATCTTTGGACGAGACATTAAACTAATCTGCATGAGCTGGTGATAGCTCAGGTGGCTGTAAGACATCCCATGGCACATATTGAAAGGTGTAAGGTAAGTTCCCTGATGCCTTGGCCCAATTTCCCCAAGTAGTATAAATACCACTTTTTGTCAGCCCTGAAAAGAAGCCACTAGCCTTGTGGGACTAACCCAGTCAACAAGGAAGACTAAAAAATAAAAGACTTCAGGCCAAGCATGTCTAGGTACTTTACATAAGTTCCAGAGAAAACATGTTAGATAACATTAACTGGGCATTGACAAAAAGATGAGACCACACTTTTGAGGTCCCTTGTGAAAGAAGACAGTGGGGTGGAGATAAAGCTTTTTAGTTCTTCTGTAATTGAATTTCCACATATTGATGCATATGATACTAATGGATACAAAAGGGATTTGTGGAATGTCGTGCTTTTTGAATGATTGTAAACTGCATTTTAGTGCACTGGGGCATCCCTTTTATTACCAGAAATTCTTGAAAAGTTTGGCAGTTGTCTCAACTGATAAGATTATAAATGAAAGTACAATTCAGGAGTCTGGCAGTAAACCAAACTAGGATGTTATAGTGATGTTACTTCTTTGTGGAAGCCATTCTGGATTGACTGCTTTTATTTTGATACAAATAAATCTTTTTTTTTAGTTGTAATTATGCAGGTACTGTTATTGGTAGAACATATTCCAGAGATGGATAAAGCATCCATTTAATCGGTGTTTCCCTGGTATGTTTTTTTTTTAATGTTTAGGATTTGGTGGCAAGTCAAAAGGAGTGTGTATGTTTTAGTTCTCGATTTGTGGATATGATTGGAGAAGGTGAGAGATGGATGCATTGCGTCTCTGTAACCCCAGACTGCTTATACCTGGACTCCTCCTGGACTTGTGAGGTTCCATTGCCCTTTTAGTTGGTACAATCTTGACTGGGTCTAGGAAATGTGGCTTTGATCTCATTCACCCTGCTCTCTAGTCATGTTTGTTGCAAATGTTTGAACAAATGTGCCAGTCTTTTCCGAGATTCCCTGTGCCTGTTGTGGAAAAAAGTATAAGGCCATGCCATTGGAATGAAATAGTGTATTGATATTTATCAAGGATATTGGGAGTTTGTTAAAGAAAAGGGTAAACACTAAGAGTCCTATGACATAATCCTGAAGGACCATTTTTACTCTATTTTTTGAAGAGGATTCAGTTGGGTTAGTTGTGTTTCCACAAGAACTATCACTCAAGTGACAAGCAAATAATTTAACTGAGATTGACAAAAGCTATATCATGTCATCTCATGAAGGAGTTTGTTACAGTGCACTGAATAAAGTGCTTTCAATGGATTCAGGAATATCACACTGGCCATCTGTTCACTGTCCTTAGTATTTAAAAAAGTGCTAATTAGGGAGAGCAAGGCAGTGACGCACTATGTATCCTTCTGGTTATTGTGTAGAGTGTATGTATAAATGTGGTGTTTAGTTTGCATATTAACTGACTTGTACATGGGGATTAAGGAGCATTTTAAGTTATGCTACTCCATTCCCTGTCTTGTCAGACCATCTGTATTCCATGCGTGACACCATTCTGCTGCTCGATTATAATATTGTGGAGCTATAATCCCAAATTCTACCTAAGTAGCTTTCTGTTGTGTCCACTGTAAACATTTTAAGAGATTATGATATATATTACTGTGACGTTTCTACCACATAGTTAGTACATAGGTAGAAATTATGGTTTTGGAGAGCCTTAGCTACTTGCAAAAGCACTTTCTTAAGAGCTGCTTGCATTTAAATATAAAACTATTTTATATTGCTGGATGCGCCACTCTCTATGAAGAGTCCTAACAAACTACAGTCCATAGCCATAGCCATGGCATGAGGTATCTTCGAATTATGATACTTTTTGGCAATTTTCAGGGGTAGTTAGTAATATGTGCTCACTGAATTACTCCTTCATTCTCTAGAAAGCCTGTTCAAAAACAAGTGTCCAGAAAACTGTATCTAGCGTATGTTTTCAGGTAAGGTCTGTGAGAAGATTACGGATGGTGCTATAGTGAGGTAAAATTGTCCTTCCTAGAATTTCTTGGTAATAGGGTAGGCCATGCTTGAATAGCCTCCAGTACATCAAGTTCTAGTTGGATTTTGCCATCACCCACCACAGGACAAACATAAATGACTTCTTCCATGCTTATGTGACAACTGTTTGTCTTAATAGTTCACATCCCTTTTTTAATCTGTTCAGCATATCACTGACATGATATAAAAGCTCCTTCCAGGTGTAACTGATTGCAATATCTTATGTGTATACTACAGATGTGATCTACCACCCTTTGGAAATTTGTCAGGATGTTTTTACTGAAATTGTTTTTGGTTTCAGTTAGGATGTTTTTCATCCTAAAGGATATATTGGTGAATTCATACAACTCAAATTGGGAGGCAAAAACTGACTTCTCCCTTGCTGTGATCATTAAGGGGATTTGTCCCTTACCATTAATCAGGTACATATCTCCAGCAAGCTGCTATAAACCTTTATCTGTCTTTAGTGTATGATGTGTGTCTGTTTCACTGTGACTATTTAGCTTCTTATAATCTTGACAATCCCAGATGTTCCTACATTTACTTACCACCAGACTTGATATGTCCTGCAGTTCCTGTTCCATGGTTTGCTTGCATTGAGTAGCCTAGCTGATTTGCTATTGGAATCCTATATTTACATGATTCTGTATTCAATGGGTACACTTTGATTTAATTGTGATGGGAATCCCAGACCCTCATAGAACAGTTTACATTTTCTTAAAATGTATAGGAGTTAGTATTTGAGATGCTACTGTCTCATCCACTGAAAATATAAGTTTCAAGCTTAATGACATTACCAAATATGCCTCCATTTCCTCTTGTAACACACTGCATATTCTAAGTAATAGTGTCTATTGACATGATAAGGATTCATCGTATTTATATGGTAAAGTCTGTGCTTCTATCTTCTCCTTTCTGGCAATTCCACCATGTAATTAACATCACTTACCTTCCTCATACCATTGTAAAAATATGATTTGCTGCCTGCCTGCTGAGTGGAAATAAGCACCATTATCTTTTATCCAACTGTATACTCCTAGATTTTTGCTGCCCTGTTATTTTAGGCCTTTTGTTGATGTTGTGGGTGCACGAGGTGCTCCTGTGCAAGCTTCATGAGCTGTCTATGATTATTTCTTAAAATTCACAACACACTTCTCAACAGGCATTGTGTAGGAATCACTTTCATAGTCCCACTCATCACACATTAAGTCAAGGGCCCTCTTCACCATGTGACCATAAACAAACTCAAATAAAATTTAAAAAAAAAATGTAGATTCTGAGGCATCTGTCTGTATTGTAACTTACTCTGATCTCTGACTGCTGTCATCGTGGTCTTGAGAGCAGAGTTAAAGTTCTGCATGAAACTATTTTCTTGTGGATGACATGGTGTATTGTTAACTACTTTAATATATACTCTTACACAAACAAATCAATAGGTCTGACATGAAGTTATATCCTCTGTCCATCGGTATTTACTGTGGGAATCCCCTGCTGAAAATTTAAATTTACTGCCTTCTCAGTCACAGTTCAGAACAATGCCAGCACTTCATGGAACCCAGTAGCAAAGCGGGTTTTCATGGACTGGTAACATATCTAAATACAATTGTAGATTCTTTTTTATAAGACCTGTTGTTCCTACTAAAATTGCTACTGTCTGGGTATCTTTCCTCCACATTGCTCTCATTTCTGCCTGCAGATCCTGATATTTTATGACTTTGTGTCTCTCTGTACACAACACACTCTAGTCACTGCGTGTGACAATTTCAATGATCTTGTCTTTTTTCATGGACCGCCATATCCAGTTTTCTAGCATTTATCTTTTGAACTGTTGGCAATGGATGATCCCATGTGATGTAGACTTCATCATTTTCTATGATGATTTGTGGCTCATGTTTCCAGTGTTTTTCAACCAGTTCAATACCATAATGTTTGCACAATCCCCAGTGCAACAGTCTTCCCACATTATTATGTCTTTCAGTATACAGCCCTTCTGCCATTCATATATCACAACCAACAATGAGGAATGCAACTGTTTCCATTTCAGTTTTACAAAACCTACATTTGTCTGTTTCTCCCACATGTTCAATGGAGTTTTTAAACCAGCATGTACACAGCCCACTGTCTTGGGCCGCCAGTATTAACCTTTCATCTCTTGGTTTGAATTTGCCTCTCCTTAACCATTCCTGTGTTTATTCCTGATCAACATGAGGTTCTTCCAGACGTTTTCTTTACTTGCAACTATATTAATGCATTTTCCACATTTCTTGCCTTCTCATTTGGTCCTTCACCTTATATTCTTTCTTTTGTTTTTTTGGCACATTCATTTGCTGCCTGATTTGTATCTTCTTCTGGATTGATCTCCATTTCTGCTTGATGCTGATATGCTTCTGCTAGACTAAGCAGGGAAGTCATCTTAGATTTATTCTCCTCATGTTTCAAAACTTTCACTACACTTGGGTCTTGTGAGGTCAGCAGATATGTGTGCAGTCCCACAATTGCAGATCTATACATGTAATCAATTTCAAGGAGGCCCATCCCTCCTTCGGAATGGGGAATATATAATCTTGGTATGCACTGATTTTTATAAATCATTTGGTGAACATGAAACAGCCTTCTTGTTTTCCTATCTAATATAGCCAACAGTTTTTGGGTCCAGTCAGTCACTCCTGAACTGCAAGTTGGCACAGGAAGAGCAAATAGCTTGGATTTTTGTTCATATATGTCAACACTGTTTTCAGGATTAATTTAAGTCTTCTAATGTATTCCTTACTATGTTTTATTCACATTTATTCATGTTTTATTGTTGATCCTTCATCAATTCCCAAATATTTATACACTCCCTCTTGCTCAAGTTCTTTTATATCGCATTCTTGTCCCAAACTGATGTTTTCCTGGTGCTGCAGTTTTCCTGCTTTAAATGTTGCTTTTGTACATTTACAAGACCAAATGACATTCTTATATCATCTGAAAAGGTTTTGACAACTTCCATTTATGCTTTCTGTTCC
The DNA here is from genome assembly GCF_019279795.1 of Protopterus annectens. Lineage (NCBI taxonomy): Eukaryota > Metazoa > Chordata > Ceratodontiformes > Protopteridae > Protopterus > Protopterus annectens. The sequence continues at coordinate 526,861,533 of NC_056750.1, read as the reverse complement.
TCATTTGATGAGCTATACAGTTTTAAATCATCGACAATGAAGAAGGTGCAAAGTCTACACTTTGTTGTTTTCTAGGAGCCAAATTTTAGACATGGCCTAAGCTCTTAAGTAGACAGCTTAATGGGTTAAGGGCAAGGCAGAATAACAGCAGTGATAGAGAGTCACCCTGGAATATCCTCCTTTGAATATTTATCCCTGGGATAATAAGTTGTCCTTTATCATGGCTTAATTGCAAAGTGGTCTGCTACTGTTTCATGGTCACTGTAATGTAGTTGATCAGTGCAGGGTTGTCTTATACATTTTTAAGCACTGTTTAATCCATGAATGTGGGATACTATCAAATGCTTTTTAGTAGTCAATTCATGCCATACTTAAATTCTTCCCCCTTTTATAATTCTCCACTATGACTTTATTTAACAACAAATGATCTTTTGTTTCATATAACTTTCTTTTATTGACCCTTTCGTCTACTGCCATAATTGAGTTTTCTTCTGAATGACTATAAACTCTGTCAGCATCAATTCCTGCTTATAGTTTATACTTCGTCAAAAGGCAAGTTATCAGTCTATAATTTTTAGGGTAGTTTACAGGTTCACTCTTTAGTAGGAGCATTGTTTTTCCTGTTGTTAGCCAAGTTGGTGTCTGTTCAGGGTGTGCATATAAATACTTCTTACTCATAGCTAAATCTTTGTGAAAGATATTAATACTTTTAGCCAAAAGTTAGGTACTGCATCTGGGCCTGGGGTTTTCCAATTAGAAACTTTTCTTAACTCTGTTTCAATCTCTGTTACTTCATCCCATTTCATATCCTGTACATTTCAACTTCTTATTCTTTCTTTTACTTCTTCTATCCATTTAGCATTTTTCACCTGTGCTGAGATTTTTAGTTTATTTGCGATAGTGGATGATAGATCCTGAGGTGTTCTAATACTGCGCATTGCTTTTATCACATCTATCTTTCTTAGTATTTTTGTTGATCTGTTCCCTCTTCTATATTCCTCTAACAGTGACACTTCTTGTCTTAATTGGTTTATAGTTTTCTCTATTTGATACTTCCACGATGGTATTCAATTTCTCCCCTTCTTGTCCTTCACTACCCTGTGTTCTTGTGGTACAACTCTAACAGTTATTAATTTAGCTGCACAGTAATATATCCTGTTTACTTCTGTTATATTGCATGGATCTCTATGGACAGTCCTAATTACTGTGATCATTTGTTTTATCAAACTTCTGACTTTTTGAGTTTTATTGTCCTTCTGCAGTCTATTTCTTTCAATGATCTTAATATGTCTATCTATCACTATTAAATCAAGCAGCTCTTCTCTTAGCTCATTTTCATCTAAATTGAGGGCACATTTTTGTTTTCTATTTCCTGTGGGCATTCTATGGAAAGTTTTATACCATCTTCCTGTGGCACATTCTCTTCAATTTCATCCTGTACCATCCATAGCTTTGTCATATGGGAATTCACTGGCCTATTACTCCTCAACATTGACTGCATCAGAGTTTTCACAGATTCCTGTTCCTTCCCTTGCTGTCCAGCTTCAAGTGAACATTCACCAGTAGAATGGGAAGCAATTGAGCAGGTGCCACATGAAGATAGTTTTGAGCCTTCTACAGGAAACCAGAATGAACTGGTTTCCTGTAGAAGGCTCAAAACTATCTTCATGTGGCACCTGCTCAATTGCTTCCCGTTCTACTGGTTTCCCCTTAATTTGGATATCCATTGTTCTATCCTGTTGTGGTGCTTTCTGAATTAGATTTTCTACACTGAATCCTTCACTTCGCAAGTACTCCATAACCTCAGTTTCCATTTCTTTAACTTCTCCATTACGAATATCATTTTCTACTTTTCATCTTTGTCTTCTTATTTTTTTGTATTGTAAAATTTTCCATGTCCAGATTCCTTTGCCTATATTTCTCTTCAAATATCTTTGGTGGTGCTCTTTTTGTATTGGTTAGTTTTGCTTTCTCCTTTGCATAAATATTACACCATACTAAATCTCTTTTTCTTTTCTATGTCCATATATCTTCTTGAGATGTATCAAGATCTTCTTGGTTCTCCTTACTTTGGGGACTCACTCTATCCTACTGTGATGTAACCTGTGTTAGAACTTCTATACCAAATCCTTCACTTCGCAGGCACTGCATAACTTCAGCTTCTATTTTTTTAATTTCTACTTTACTAATCTTTTTTTCTACATTCCCTCTTTGTGATAGTTTTTATTGTAAAATTTTCCATATCCGGATGCCTTTGCCTGTATTTCTCTCTTTGGGACTGCCTTCTTTATATTGATGTATTTGGCTTTCTCCTTTGCATAAATATTGCACCATATCAAATCTCTCTTCCTTTCCCATGTCCATATTTCTTTTTTATACTTTTCAAAAATGTCTAGGTTTTGTTGTTTACATTTTTGCACTTCTTCAGATGCTTCTTTTTTTCCAAACCGATCAAAGTTTCTTGCTCTATATACTGTTTTTCACAAATCTGTTGTATTAATGAATACAAATTTTTATTTGAAGCTTCTGACAGTTTTTCTTGTGGAAGTATTTTTCTTTACTGTAATTTCTCTATTAATTATTTTGTATATCTTGTGTCTGGAAATTCTGGGCTTTTTGCATAATAGTAACAATGCATAATTTCTTTCTTATCCTCACTAGTCCAATTTATCGTTTTGTATGGTTCTTCTTTGGACTATCAGTTTTTGTGATTTTTGTGAACTACTACTTCCTTCTACAATGGGGGGGAGGCATTCTCCCCCTGGGCCTGGTCTGGCCCCATTGTAGGAATGTTTTGTATTTTGAGGATTCTACACTGTCATCTTTTTTAGTCCTGGCACCAGTACGCCTACCAGGATTGGGCACTTTTTTATCCTGGGTCTTGTGCACCCAGTTATCTTTTTTTTAATTTTTAACCTACTTCTGTCCATGATATATGCTATATAAATACAGACGATATATCAGTGTCATCTGGGTGAGATTTTGTGAAAACAG